>NW_022097655.1:0-166172 GCF_006542625.1 Nomascus leucogenys
TCCTTTTTCCATGATAGGCTGCGTAGCGCTCCAAACATCCAGTTGCGCTTTCTACAGAAATAGTTTTTCAAAACTCCTCCATCAAAAGTAGGGTTCAACTCTGTTAGTTGAATGCAGAGATCACAAAGAAGTTTGACGGAATGCTTCTGTGTATTTTTTATTTCAAGATATTCCTTTTTACACGATTGGCCTCGTAGCGCTCCAAATGTCCACTTGCAGTTTCTACAGAAAGAGTGTTTCAAAATTCCTCAATCAAAAGTAAGGTTCAACTCTCTTAGTTGAATGGACAGATCAGAAAGTAATTTCACAGAATGCTTCTGTGTAGTTTTTATTTGAAGATATTCCTTTTTCCACAATAGGCCTCGTATAGCTCCAAAGGTCCACTTGCAGTTTCTACAGAAAGATTGTTTCCAAACTCCTCAAACAAAAGAAAGTTTCAACTCTGTTAGTTGAATGCACAGATCAGAATTTAGTTTCACAGAATGCTTCTGTGTAGTTTTTATTTGAAGATATTCCTTTTTCCACGATAGGCCGTGTACACTCCAAATGTCTACTTGAGGTTCTACAGATAGAGATTTTCGAAACTCCTCAATCAAAAGTAAGGTTCAACTCTGTTATTTGAATGCACAGATCAGAAAGATGTTTCACAGAATGCTTCTGTGTAGTTTTTATTTGAAGATATTCGTTTTTTTCCATGAAAGGTCGTGTAGCCCTCCAAATGCCCAATTGCAGTTTCAACAGAAAGCGTGTTTCAAAACTCCTCCATCAAAAGTAAGTTTCATCTCAGTTAGTTGAATGCAATGATCAGAAACATGTTTCACAGAATGCTTCCGTGTAGTTTTTCTTGAAGATATTCCCTTTTCCACGATGGGCCACGTGGCGCTCAAAATGTCCACTTGCAGGTTCTACAGAATGAGTATTTCAAAACTCCTGTAACAAAAGTGAGGTTCAAATCTGTTAGTTGAATGCACAGTTCAGAAAGTAGTTTCACAGAATGCTTCTGTGTAGTTTTTATTTGAAGTTATTCCTTTTTCCACGATAGGCCGCGCATCGCTGCAAAAGTCCACTTGCAGTTTCTACAGAAAGAGTGTTTCAAATCTCCTCAACCAAAAATAAGTTGAAAGTCTATTAGTTGAATGCACAGATCAGAAAGAAGTTTCACAGAATTCTTCAATGTAGTTTTTCTTTGATGATATTCCTTTTTCCACAATAGGCTTCTTAGCGCTCCCAATATCCACTTGCAGTTTCTACAGAAAGTGTGTTTCAAAACTCTTTCAATCAAAAGTAAGGTTCAACTTCTGTTAGTTAAATGCACAGATCAGAAAGAAGTTTCACAGAATGCTTCTGCGTAGTTTTTTATTTGAAGATATTCCTTTTGCACGACAGGCCTGCGCAGCACTTCAAATGTCCAATTGCAGTTACTGCTGAAAGAGTGTTTCAAAACTCCTCAACCAAAAATAAGATTCATCTCTGTTAGTTGAATGCACAGATCAGAATGTAGTTTCATAGAATGCTTCGTGTAGTTTTATTTGAGGATATTCTTTTCCACGATGGGCTGCGTAGCGCTCCAGATGTCCACTTGCACTTTGTACAGTAAGAGTGTTTAAAAACTCCTCAATCAAAAGTAAGGTTCCTCTCTGTTAGTTGAATGCACAGATCAGAAAGAAGTTTCACAGAATGCTTCTGTGTAGTTTTTATTTGAAGATACTCCTTTTTTCGACGATAGCCACGTAGCACTCCAAATGTCCACTTGCAGTTTTTACAGAAAGAGTGTTTGAAAACTCCTGAATCAAAAGTAAGTTTCAACTCTGTTAGTTGAATGAACAGATCAGAAAGAAGTTTCACAGAATTCTTCTTTGTAGTTTTTATTTGAAGTTATTCCTTTTCCAAGACCGGCCGCATAGCGTTCCAAATATCCACTTGCAGTTTCAACAGAAAGTTTCAAAACTCCTCAATCAAAAAGTAAGTATCAACTCTTTAGTTGAATGCACAGATCAGAAAAAAGTTTCACAGAATGCTTCTGTGTAGTTTTAATTTAAAGATACTCCTTTTTCCACAATAGGCTGCATAGCACTGCAAATGTCCACTTGCAGTTTCTATAGAAAGAGGGTTTCAAAACTCCTCAATCAAAAGTAAGGTTCAACTCTGTTAGCTGAATACACAGATCAGAAAGTAGTTTCACAGAATGCTTCATTTAGTTTTTATTTGAAGATACTCTTTCCTCCACAATAACCCGGGAAGCACTCCAAATGTCCACTTGCAGTTTGTACAGAAAGAGAGTTTCAGAACTCCTCAATCAAAAGGAAGGTTCGTGTCTGTTAGTTGAATGCACAGATCAGAAAGAAGTTTCAGACAATGCTTCTGTGTAGTTTTTCTTTGAAGATATTCCTTTTTCCACGTAAGGCCTCTTAGGCCTCCAAATGTCCACTTGCAGTTTCTACAGAAAGAGTGTTTCAAAACTCCTCAATCAAAAGTAAACTCACCTCTGTTACTTGAATGCAGAGATTGGAAAGAAGTTTCACTGAATGCTTCTGTATAGTTTTTATTTGAAGATATTCCTTTTTCCATGTTGAGCCGCGTTACACTCCAAATGTCCACTTGCACTTCTACAGAAAGAGTGTTTCAAAACTCCTCAATCAAAAGTAAGGTTCAACTCTGTTATCTGAATGCTCAGATGAGAAAGTAGTTTCACAGAATGCTTCTGTGTAGTTTTATTTAAGGATATTCCTGTTTAAACGACAGGCCACGTAGCGCTCCTAATGTGCACTTGCAGTTTCTACAGAAAGAGTGTTTCAAATCTCCTCAATCAAAAGTAAGGTTGAACTCTCTTAGTTGAATGCACATATCAGAAAGAAGTTTCACAGAATGGTTCTGTGTAGTTTTTATTTGAAGATATGCCTTTTTTCACAGGAGGCTGTTTAGCGCTTCAAATGTCCACTTGAGGCTTCTACAGAGAGTGTTTCAAAACTCCTCAATCGAAAGTAAGGTTCAACTCTGTTAGTTGAATGCACAGATCAAAAAGAAGTTGCACAGAATGCTTCTGTGTAGTTTTTATTTGAAGATACTCCTTTTTCCACTATAGGCCGCATAGCGCTCCAAATTTCCACTTCCAATTTCTACAGAAAGAGTGCTTCAAAACTCCTCAATCAAAAGGAAGGTTCAACTCTGTTAGTTGAATGCACAGATCAGAAAGAAGTTTAACAGAATGCTTCTGTGTAGTTTATATTTGAAGTATTCCTTTTTCCACGTTAGGCCTCTTAGGCCTCAAAATGTCCACTTGCAGTTTCTACAGAAAGATTGTTTCAAAACTCCTCAATCAAAAGTAAACTTCACCTCTGTTACTTGAATGAAGAGATCAGAAAGAAGTTTCACAGAATGCTTCTGTGTAGTTTTTATTTGAAGATATCCCTTTTTTCATGATAGACCGCGTAGCACTCCAAATGTCCATTTGCAGTTTCTACGGAAGGAGCGTTTCAAAACTCCTCAATCAAAAGTAAGGTTCAGCTCTGTTATTTGAATGTACAGATCAGAAAGTAGTTTCACAGAATGCTTCTGTGTAGTTTTTATTTGAAGATACTCCTTTTTCCACGATAGGCCACGTAGCGCTACAAATGTCCACTTGCAGTTTCTACAGAAAGAGTCTTTCAAAACTCCTCAATCAAAAGTAAGATTCAACACTGTCAGTTGAATGCACAGATCAGAAAGTAGTTTCACAGAATGCTTCTTGTAGTTTTTATTTGAAGATATTTTTTTTCCACTCTAGGCCAACTAGCGCTCCAAACGTCCACTTGCAGTTTCTACAGAAAGTGTGTTTCAAAACTCCTCAATCAAAAGTAAGGTTCAACACTGTCAGTTGAATGCACAGATCAGAAAGAAGTTTCACAGAATGATTCTGTGTAGTTTTTATTTGAAGATATTTTTATTCCACTGTAGGCCAAATAGTGCTCCAAACGTCCACTTGCAGTTTCTACAGAAAGAGTGTTTTAAAACTCCTCAATCAAAAGTAAGGTTCAACTCTGTTAGTTGAATGCACAGATCAGAAAGAACTTTCAAAGAATGCTTCTGTGTAGTTTTTATTTCAAGGTAATCCTTTTTCCATGATAGGCTGCGTAGCGCTCCAAACATCCAGTTGCGCTTTCTACAGAAATAGTTTTTCAAAACTCCTCCATCAAAAGTAGGGTTCAACTCTGTTAGTTGAATGCAGAGATCACAAAGAAGTTTGACGGAATGCTTCTGTGTATTTTTATTTCAAGATATTCCTTTTTACACGATTGGCCTCGTAGCGCTCCAAATGTCCACTTGCAGTTTCTACAGAAAGAGTGTTTCAAAATTCCTCAATCAAAAGTAAGGTTCAACTCCCTTAGTTGAATGGACAGATCAGAAAGTAATTTCACAGAATGCTTCTGTGTAGTTTTTATTTGAAGATATTCCTTTTTCCACAATAGGCCTCGTAGTGCTCCAAAGGTCCACTTGCAGTTTCTACAGAAAGATTGTTTCCAAACTCCTCAAACAAAAGAAAGTTTCAACTCTGTTAGTTGAATGCACAGATCAGAATTTAGTTTCACAGAATGCTTCTGTGTAGTTTTTATTGGAAGATATTCCTTTATCCACGATAGGCCGTGTAACACTCCAAAAGTCTACTTGTAGGTTCTACAGATAGAGATTTTCGAACTCCTCAATCAAAAGTAAGGTTCAACTCTGTTATTTGAATGCACAGATCAGAAAGATGTTTCAGAGAATGCTTCTGTGTAGTTTTTATTTCAAGGTAATCCTTTTTCCATGATAGGCTGCGTAGTGCTCCAAACATCCAGTTGCGCTTTCTACAGAAATAGTTTTTCAAAACTCCTCCATCAAAAGTAGGGTTCAACTCTGTTAGTTGAATGCAGAGATCACAAAGAAGTTTGACGGAATGCTTCTGTGTATTTTTTATTTCAAGATATTCCTTTTTACACGATTGGCCTCGTAGCGCTCCAAATGTCCACTTGCAGTTTCTACAGAAAGAGTGTTTCAAAATTCCTCAATCAAAGTAAGGTTCAACTCCCTTAGTTGAATGCACAGATCAGAAAGATTTTTCAGAGAATGCTTCTGTGTAGTTTTTATTTGAAGATATTCCTTTTTCCACAATAGGCCTCGTAGTGCTCCAAAGGTCCACTTGCAGTTTCTACAGAAAGATTGTTTCCAAACTCCTCAAACAAAAGAAAGTTTCAACTCTGTTAGTTGAATGCACAGATCAGAATTTAGTTTCACAGAATGCTTCTGTGTAGCTTTTATTGGAAGATATTCCTTTATCCACGATAGGCCGTGTAACACTCCAAATGTCTACTTGTAGGTTCTACAGATAGAGATTTTCGAAACTCCTCAATCAAAAGTAAGGTTCAACTCTGTTATTTGAATGCACAGATCAGAAAGATGTTTCACAGAATGCTTCTGTGTAGTTTTTATTTGAAGATATTCGTTTTTCCATGAAAGGTCTTGTAGCCCTCCAAATGCCCAATTGCAGTTTCAACAAAAAGCGTGTTTCAAAACTCCTCCATCAAAAGTAAGTTTCATCTCAGTTAGTTGAATGCAATGATCAGAAACATGTTTCACAGAATGCTTCCGTGTAGTTTTTCTTTGAAGATATTCCTTTTTTCACGATGGGCCACGTGGCGCTCAAAATGTCCACTTGCAGGTTCTACAGAATGAGTATTTCAAAACTCCTGTAACAAAAGTGAGGTTCAAATCTGTTAGTTGAATGCACAGTTCAGAAAGTAGTTTCACAGAATGCTTCTGTGTAGTTTTTATTTGAAGTTATTCCTTTTTCCACGATAGGCCGCGCATCGCTGCAAAAGTCCACTTGCAGTTTCTACAGAAAGAGTGTTTCATATCTCCTCAACCAAAAATAAGTTGAAAGTCTATTAGTTGAATGCACAGATCAGAAAGAAGTTTCACAGAATTCTTCAATGTAGTTTTTCTTTGATGATATTCCTTTTTCCACAATAGGCTTCTTAGCGCTCCCAATATCCACTTGCAGTTTCTACAGAAAGTGTGTTTCAAAACTCTTCAATCAAAAGTAAGGTTCAACTCTGTTACTTGAAAGCACAGATCAGAAAGAAGTTTCACAGAATGCTTCTGTGTAGTTTTTATTTGAAGATATTCTTTTTTCCACGATAGGCCACGTAGCGCTCCAAATATCCACTTACAGTTTCTACAGAAAGAGTGTTTCAAAACTCCTCAATCAAAAGTAAGGTTCTACTCTGTTAGTTGAATGCACAGATCAGAAAGAAGTTTCACAGAATGCTTCTATGTAGTACTTATTTGAAGATATTCCTTTTTGCACGATAGGCCACGTAGTGCTCCAAATGTCCTATTACATTTCCTACAGAAAGACTGTTTCAAAACTCCTCAATCAAAAGGAAGTTTCAAGTCTGTTAGGTGAACGCACTGATCAGAAAGAAGTTCCACAGAATAATTTGGTGTAGTTTTTATTTGAAGATATTCCTTTTTCCACGACAGGCCGCATAGTGCTCCAAATGTCCACGTGCAGTTTCCACAGAAGGAGTGTTTCAAAGCTCCACAATCAAAAATAATGTTCAACTCCCTTAGTTGAATGCACAGATCAGAAAGAAGTTTCCTAGAATCCTTCTGTGTAGTTTTTATTTGTAGATATTCCTTTTTCCATGATAGGCCACATAGTCCTCCAATTGTCCACTTTCAGTTTCTACAGAAAGAGTGTTTCAAAACTCTTCAATCAACAGTAAGGCTTAACTGTAGTAGTTGAATGCACAGATCAGAAAGAAGATTCACAGAATGCTTCGGTATAGATTTATTTGAAGATAATCCCTTTTCCACGACTGGCCGCGTAGCGCTCTTAATGTCCACTTGCAGTTTCTACGGAAAGAGTGTTTCAAAACTCCTGAATCAAAAGTAAGGTTCAACTCTGTTAGTTGAACGCACAAATCAGAAAGCAGTTTCACAGAATGCTTCTGTGTAGATCTTATTTGGAGATATTCCTTTTTCCACGATAGGCCACATAACCTTCCAATTTTCCACTTGCAGTTTCTACAGAAAGAGTGAATCAAAATTCCTCAACCAAAAGTAAGTTTCAACTCTGTTAGATGATTGCTCAGAGCAGAAAGTAGTTTCACAGAATGCATCTGTGTAGTTTATATTGGAAGATCTTCCTTTTTCCACTTCAGGGGGCGTAGGGATCCAAATGTCCACTTGCAGTTTCTACAGAAAGAGTGTTTCAAAACTCCTCAATCAAAAGTAAGGTTCAACTATGTTAGTTGAATGCACAGGTCAGAAAGAAGTTTCACAGAATGCTTCTGTGTAGTTTTTATTTGAAGATATTCCTTTTTCCTCGATGTGCCAAGTAGTGCTCCAAATGTCCAATTGCTGTTTCTACAGAAGGAGTGTTTCAAACTCCTCAATCAAAAGTAACGTTCAACGCTGTTAGTTGAATGCACATATCAGAAAGAAGTTTTGCAGCATTCTTCGGTTTAGTTTTTATTTGAAGATATTCCTTTTTCCACTATAGACCCCTTAGCGCTCTGAATGTCTGCTTGCAGTTTCTACAGAAAGAGAATTTCAGAACATCTCAATCAAAGCTAAGGTTCAACTATGTTAGTTGAATGCACAGATCAGAAAGAATTTTCGCAGAATGCTTCTGTGTAGTTTTTATTTGAAGATATTACTTTTTCCACTACAGGCCCCTTAGGGTTCCGAATGTCCGCTCCTAGTTTCTACAGAAAGGGCCTTTCTGAACTGCTCAATCAAAAGTAAGGTTCAACTATGCTAGTTGAACGCACAGATCAGGAAGTAGTCTCGCAGAATGCTTCTGTGGAGTTTTTATTTGAACATATTCCTTTTTCCACTATAATCCCCTTAGAGCTCCGAATGTCGGCTTGCAGTTTCTTCAGAAAGAGTGTTTCAGAAATGCTCAATTAAAAGTAAGGTTCAACTCTGCTAGTTGAATGCACGGATCAGAAAGTACTTTCGCAGAATGCTTCTGTTTATTTTTTATTTGAAGATAATCCTTTTCCCACTATAGGCCCCTTAGCGTTCCGAAAGTCCGCTTACAGTTTCTACAGAAAGTGTTTTTCAAAACTCCTCAGTCAAAAGTAAGGTTCAACTCTGCTAGTTCAATGCACAGATCAGAAAGAAGTCTCGCAGAATGCTTCTCTGTGGTTTTTATTTGAAGATATTAATTTTTCCAGTATAGTTCCCTTAGCCCTCCGATTGTCCACTCGCAGTATCTACAGAAAGAGAGTTGCAGAACTTCTCAATCAAAAGTAAGTTTCAACACTGTAAGTTGAAGGCACAGATTAGGAAGAAGTTTCACATAAAGCTTCTGTGTAGTTTTCATTTGAATATATTCCTTTTTCCACTGTAGGCCCCTTAGCCCTCCGAATGTCCTCTTGCAGTTTCTACAGAAAGAGAGTTCCAGAACTTCTCAATAAAATGTAAGGTGCAACTCTGTGAGTTGACAGCACACATCAGAAAGAAGTTTCGCAGAATGCTTCTCTGTAGTTTTTATTTGAAGTTATTCCTTTTTCCACTATAGGCCCTTTGCGCTCTGAATGTCCACTTGCAGTTTCTACACAAAGAGAGTTTCAGAAATGCTGAACCAAAAGTAAGGTTCAGCTCTGCTAGTTGAATGCACAGATCAGAAAGTAGTTTCGTTAAATGCTTCGGTGTAGATTTTATATGAAGATATACCTATTTCCACTATAGGTCACTTATACTTCTGAATGTCCACTTGCAGTTTCTACAGAAAGAATGTTTCAAAACTCCTCAATCAAAATTAAGGTACAACTCTGCCAGTTGAATGCACAGATCTGAAAGAAGTTTCACAGAATACTTCTGTGTAGTTTTTATTTGAGGATATTCCTTTTGCCACTATAGTCCTCTTAGCCCTCCAAACTTCTGCTTGCAGTTTCTACAGAAAGAGTGTTTCAGAACTGCTCAATGAATAGTAAAGTTCAACTCTGCTAGTTGAATGCACAGATCAAAAATTAGTTTCACAAAATGCTTCTGTGTAGTTTTTATTTAAACATATTCCTTTTTCCACTATAGGCCCTTTAGTGCTCCGAATGTCCGCTTGCGTGTTCTACGGAAAGAGTGTTTCAAAACTCCTCAATCAAAAGTAAGACTCAACTTTGCTAGTTAAATGCACAGGTCAGAAATAAGTTGCGCAGAATACTTCTGTGTAGTTTTAATTTGAAGATATTCCTTTTTCCACCTTAGGCCCCTTAGCGCTCTGAATGTCCGCTCCCTGTTTCTACAGAAAGAGTGTTTCAGAGCTGCTGATTAAAAAGTAAGGTTCAATTCTGCTAGTTGAATGCACAGATCAGAAAGAAGTTTCACAGAATGCTCCTGTGTAGTTTTTACTTGAAGATATTCCTTTTTCACTATAAGCCCTTAGCGCTCCGAATTTCTGCTTGCAGTTTCTACAGAAAGAGTGTTTCAAGAACTGCTCAATCTAAAATAAGGTTCACTCTGCTAGTTGAATGCACAGATCAGAAGGAAGTTTTGTAGAGTGCTTCTGTGTAGTTTTTATTGGAAGATATTCCTTTTTCCACTGTAGGCCCCGAAGTGCTCCAAATGTCCACATGCCCTTTCTACCGAAAACGAGATTCGGAACTTCTCAATCTAAAGAAAGGTTCAACTCTGTTAGCTGAATGCACAGATCAGAAAGTCGTTTTGCAGAATCCTTCTGCGTAGTTTTAATTTGAAGATATTCCTTTTGCCACTATAGGCCCCTTAGTGTTCCGATTGCCCACTTGCAATTTCTACATAAAGAGAGTTTCAGAACTGTTCATTCAAAGTAAGGTTCAACTCGGCTAGTTGAATGCATGGATCAGAAAGAAGTTTCTTAGAATGCTCCTGTGTAGTTTTATTTGAAGATATTCCTTTTTCCACTGTAGGCCCCTTAGCCCTCCGAATGTCCACTTGCAGTTTCTACAGAAAGAGTGTTTCAAACCTCCTCAATCAAAAGTAAGGTTCAACTCTGCTAGTTGAATGCACGGATCTGAAAGAAGTTTCGCAGAATGCTTCTGTGTAGTTTTTATTTGAAGATATTCCTTTTCCTCTATAGGCCCTTTAGCGCTCTGCATGTAGACTTCCAGTTTCTACAGAAAGTGTGTTTCAGAACTCCTCAGTCAAAAGTACGTTTCAGCTCAGCTAGTTGAATGCACAGATCAGAAAGAAGTTTCGCAGAATGCTACCGTGTAGTTTTCACTTGAAGATATGCCTTTTTCCACCTTAGGCCCCTTAACGCTCCGATTGTCCACTTGCAGTTTCTACTTAAAGAGTGTTTCAGAAATGCTCAATCAAAAGTAAAGTTCAAGTCTGCTAGTTGAATGCACAGATCAGAAAGACGTTTCACAGATTGTTTCTGTGTAGTTTTTATTTGAAGATATTCCTTTTTCCACTGTAGGCCTCTTTGCGCTCGGAATGTCCGTTTGCAGTTTCTACAGAAAGAGTGTTTCAGAACTGCTCAATCAAAAGTAAGGTTCAACTCTGCTAGTTGAATGCACAGTTCAGAAAGAATTTTCGCAAAATTCTTCTGTGTAGTTTTTATTTGAATACATTTCTTTTTCCACTATAGGCCTCTTAGCGCTCCGAATCTCGGCTTGCAGTTTCTACAGAAAGAGAGTTTTAGAACTGCTCAATCAAAAGTACGGTTCAGCTCTACTAGTTGAATGCACAAAACAGAAAAATGTCTCCCAGAATGTTTCTGTGCAGTTTTTATTTGAGGATGTTCCTTTTCCAATGTAGGTGCCATAGCACACTGAATGTCCACTTGCAATTTCTACAGAAAGAGTGTTTCAGAACTCGTCAATCAAAAGTAAAGTTCAACTCTGCCAGTTGAATGCACAGATCAGAAAGATGTTTTTCAAAATGCTTCTGTGTAGTTTTTATTTGAAGACATTCCTTTTTCCAATACAAGCCCCTATGCGGTCCGAATGTCCACTTGCACTTTCTACAGAAAGAGATTTTCAGAACTTCTCAGTCACAATTAAATTTCAACTCAGTTGAATGCACAGATCATAAGGAGGTTTCACAGAATGCTTCTGTGTAGTTTTTATTTGAAGATATTCTTTTTCCACTACAGGCCCGTTAGCGCTCTGAATTTGCGCTTGCAGTTTCTACAGAAAGAGTGTTTCAGGACTGCTCAATCAAAAGTAAGGTTGAACTCTGCTAGTTGAATGCACAGATCAGAAAGTAGTTTCGCAGAATGCTTCTGTGTAGTTTTTTTTTGAACATAGTCCTTTTTCCAATATAGGCCCCTTAGCACTCCGAATTTCCGCTTGCAGTTTCCACAGAAAGAGTGTTTCAAATCTCCTCAATCAAAAGTAAGATTCAACGCTGCTAGTTGAATGCGCAGATCACAAAGTAGTTTCGCAGAATGCTTCTGTGTAGTTTACATTTGAAGATATTCCTTTTTCCACTATAGACCTCTTAGCGCTCCAAATATCCGCTTGCAGTTTCTACAGAAAGAGAGTTTCAGAACTTCTCAATCAAAAGTAGGTTCAACTCTGTTACTTGAATGCACAGATCAGAGAGAACTTTCACAGAATGCTTCTGTGTAGTTTTTATTTGAAGATATTCCTTTTTCCATAAAAGGCCCCTTAGCGCTCAAAATGTCCGCTTGCAGTTTCTACAGAAATAGAGTTTCAGAACTTCTCAATCAAAAGTAATATTCAACTCTGTTAATTGAATGCACAGATCAGTGAAATGTTTCGCAGAATGCCTCTCCATAGTTTTTATTTGAAGACATTCCTTTTTCCACTATAGGCCACTTGACGCTGCTAATGTCCGCTTGCAGATTCTACAGATAGAGAGTTTCAGAACTTCTCAGTCATAACTAAAGTTCAACTCTGTTAGTTAAATGCACAGATCAGAAAGAAGTTTCCCAGAATGCTTCTGTTTACTTTTTATTTGAAGATATTCCTTTTTCCACTATATGCCCCTTCACGCTCCGAATCTCCGCTTGCAGTTTCTATAGAAAGAGTCTTTCAGAACTGCTCAATCAAAAGTAAGGTTCAACTCTGCTAGTTGAATGCACAGATCAGAAAGTTGTTTTGCACAATGCTTCTGTGTAGTTTTTATTTGAAGACATTCCTTTTTCCAATACAAGCCCCTATGTGGTCCGAATGTCCACTTGCACTTTCTACAGAAAGAGATTTTCAGAACTTCTCAGTCACAATTAAATTTCAACTCAGTTGAATGCACAGATCATAAGGAGGTTTCACAGAATGCTTCTGTGTAGTTTTTATTTGAAGATATTCTTTTTCCACTACAGGCCCGTTAGCGCTCTGAATTTCCGCTTGCAGTTTCTACAGAAAGAGTGTTTCAGGACTGCTCAATCAAAAGTAAGGTTGAACTCTGCTAGTTGAATGCACAGATCAGAAAGTAGTTTCGCAGAATGCTTCTGTGTAGTTTTTCTTTGAACATAGTCCTTTTTCCAATATAGGCCCCTTAGCACTCCGAATTTCTGCTTGCAGTTTCCCCAGAAAGGGTGTTTCAAATCTCCTCAATCAAAAGTAAGATTCAACGCTGCTAGTTGAATGCGCAGATCACAAAGTAGTTTCGCAGAATGCTTCTGTGTAGTTTACATTTGAAGATATTCCTTTTTCCACTATAGACCTCTTAGCGCTCCAAATATCTGCTTGCAGTTTCTACAGAAAGAGAGTTTCAGAACTTCTCAATCAAAAGTAGGTTCAACTCTGTTACTTGAATGCACAGATCAGAGAGAACTTTCACAGAATGCTTCTGTGTAGTTTTTATTTGAAGATATTCCTTTTTCCATAAAAGGCCCCTTAGCGCTCAAAATGTCCGCTTGCAGTTTCTACAGAAATAGAGTTTCAGAACTTCTCAATCAAAAGTAATATTCAACTCTGTTAATTGAATGCACAGATCAGTGAAATGTTTCGCAGAATGCCTCTCCATAGTTTTTATTTGAAGACATTCCTTTTTCCACTATAGGCCACTTGACGCTGCTAATGTCCGCTTGCAGATTCTACAGATAGAGAGTTTCAGAACTTCTCAGTCATAACTAAAGTTCAACTCTGTTAGTTAAATGCACAGATCAGAAAGAAGTTTCCCAGAATGCTTCTGTTTACTTTTTATTTGAAGATATTCCTTTTTCCACTATATGCCCCTTCACGCTCCGAATCTCCGCTTGCAGTTTCTATAGAAAGAGTCTTTCAGTACTGCTCAATCAAAAGTAAGGTTCAACTCTGCTAGTTGAATGCACAGACCAGAAAGTTGTTTTGCACAATGCTTCTGTGTAGTTTTTATTTGAAGATATTCCATTTTCCACTATAGGCCCCAGAGCCGTGTGAATGTCCACTTGCAGTTTCTACAGAAAGAGTGTTTCAGAACTGCTCAATCAAAAGTAGGGTTCAACTCTGCTAGTTGAGTGCACAGATCAGAAAGACGTTTCGAAGAATGTTCTCTCTAGTTTTTATTTGAAGATATTCCTTTTCCCACTACAGTCCCCTTAGCGCTCATAATGTCCGCTTGCAGTTTCAACAGAAAGAGTGTTTCAGAACTCCTCAATCAAAAGCATGTTTCAACTCTGCTAGTGGAATGCATGGATCAGAAAGAAGTTTCGCAGAATGCTTCTGTGTATTTTTTATTTGAAGATACTCCTTTTTCCACTTTAGGACACTTAGCGCTGCGAATGTCCACTTGCAGTTTCTAAAGAAAGTGTTTCAGAACTCCTCAATCAAAAGTAAGGTTCAACTCTGTTAGTTGAATGCACAGATCAGAAAGAAGTTGCACAGTATGATTCTGTGTAGTTTTTATTTGAAGATATTCCTTTTTCCACTATAGGCCCTTTAGCGCTCCTAATGTCCCTTTGCAGTTTCTTTAGAAAGAGTGTTTCAGAACTGCTCAATCAGAAGTAAACTTGAACTCTGCTAGTTGAATACACAGATCAGAAAGAAGTTTCGCAGAATGTTCTGTGTAGTTTTTGTTTGAAGATATTCCTTTTTCCACAACAGGCCACTAAGCGCTCCGAATGTCCGCTTGCAGTTTCCACAGAAAGAATGTCTCAGAACTGCTCAATCAAAAGAATTTTTAACCCTGCTTCTTGAACGCAGAGATCAGATAGAAGTTTCGCAGAATGCTTCTGCATAGTTTTTAATTGAAGATATGACTTTTTCCACTTTAGGCCCCTTAGCGCACCGAATGTCCGCTTACAGTTTGTACATAAAGAGTGTTTCAGAACTGCTCAATCAAAAGTAAGGTTCACCTCTGCTAGTTTAATGCACAGATAAGAAAGAAGTTTCGCAGATTGCTTCTGTGTAGTTTCTATATGAAGATAATACTTTTCCCACTATAGGCCCCTTAGAGCTCCGAATGTCTGCTTGCAGTTTCAACAGAAAGAGTGTTTCAGAACTGCTCAATCAAAAGTAAGGTTCAACTCTGCTAGTTGAATGCACAGATCAGAAAGTGGTTTCACAGAATGCTTCTGTGTAGTTTTAATTTGAAGGTATTGCTTTATCCACTATAGGCCCCTTAGCACTTAGAAAGTCCGCTTGCAGTTTCTACAGAAAGAGTGTCTCAAAACTCCTCAATGAAAAGTAAGGTTCAACTCTGCTATTTGAATGCACAGATCAGAAAGAAGTCTGCAGAATGCTTCTGTGTAGTTTTTATTTGAAGATAATACTTTTTCCACTATAGGCCTCTTAGCGCTCCTAATATCCGCTTGTAGTTTCTACAGAAAGAGAGTTTCACAAGATCTCAATGAAAAGTAATGTTCAACTCTGTTATTTGAATGCACAGAGCAGTAAGATGTTTCACAGAATGCATCTCTGTACTTTTTATTTGAAGACATTCCTTTTTCCACTATAGGCCCTTTGGCGCTCCGAATGTCCGTTTGCAGTTTCTACAGAAAGAGTGTTTCAGAACTGCTCAATGAAAAGTAAAGTTGAACACAGCTAGTTGAATACACAGATCATAAAATAATTTCGCAGAATGTTCTGTGTAGTTTTTATTTGAAGATATTCCTCTTTCCACAATAGGCCCCTTAGCGCTCCGAATGTCCGCTTGCAGTTTCCACAGAAAGAGTCTTTCAGAACTGCTCAATCAAAAGTAATTTTGAACTCTGCTTGTTGACCACAAAGATGAGAAAGAAGTTTCATAGAATGCTTTCGTGTAGTTATTATTTGAAGTTATTCCTTTTCCAATATAGGCCCCTTAGCGGTCCGAATGTCCACTTGCAGTTTCTATAGAAAGAGTGTTTCAAAACTCCTCAATCAAATGTAAGGTTGAAATCTGGTAGTTGAATGCACAGATCAAAAACATGTCTTGCAGAATGCTTCTGTGTAGTTTTTCTTTTGAGATATTCCTTTTTCCACTGTAGGCCCTTAGCGCTCCAAATGTCCGCTTGCAGTTTCTACAGAAAGAGATTTTCAGAAATTCTCAGTCAAATGTAAGGTTCAACTCTACTAGTTGAATGCACAGATCAGAAAGAAGTTTCGCAGATTGTTCTGTGTAGTTTTTATTTTAAGATATTCCTTTTCCCACTATAGGCCCTTTAGAGCTCCGATTGTCCGCATGCAGTTTCTACAGAAAGAGTGTTTCAAAACTGCTCAATCAAAAGTAAGGTTCAACTCTGCTAGTTGAATTCACAGACCAGAAAGTATTTTCACAGAATGCTTCTGTGTAGTTTTTATTTGAAGATATTCCTTTATCCACTATAGGCCCCTTAGTGCTCCGTACGTCCGCTTGCAGTTTCTCCAGAAAGAGTGTATGAAAACTCCTCAATCAAAAGAAAGTTTCAACTCTGCTAGTTGAATGCACAGATCAGAAAGAAGTCTCGCAGAATCGTTCTGTGTAGTTTTTATATGAAGATATTCTTTTTTCCACAATAGGCCACTTAGAATTGTGAATGTCCACTTCCAGATTCTACAGAAAGATAGTTCAGAACTGCTCAATCAAAAGTAAGGTTCAAATATGCTAGTTGAATGCGCAGATCAGAAACAATTCTCGCAGAATTGTTCTGTGTAGTATTTATTTGAAGATATTCCTTTTTCCACTATGGGTCCCTTAGCGCTCCGAATGTCCGCTTGCAGTGTCTACAGAAAGAGAGTTTCAGAACTTCTCAATCATAAGTAATGTTTACCTCTGTTAGTTGAATGCACAGATCAGAAAGAAGTTTCTCAGAATGCTTCTGTGTAGTTTCTATGTGAAGATATTCCTTTTTCTACTATAGGACGTTATCGCTCTGAATGTCCCTTTGCACTTTCTACAGAAAGATTGTTTCAGAACTGCTCAATCAAAAGTAAGGTTGAACTCTGCTAGTTGAAAGAACAGATCAGAAAGAAGTTTCGCAGAATGATTCTGTGTAGTTTTTATTTGAAGATATTCCTTTTTCCACAATAGGCGCCTTAGCCCTCCGAATCTCCGTTTGCAGTTTCTACAGAAAGCGTTTTTCAGAACGGCTCAATCAAAAGTAATGTTCAACTCTGCTATTTGATTGCAGAGATGAGATAGAAGTTTCGCAGAATGCTTCTGAGTAATTGTTATTTGAAGACATTCCTTTTTCCACTATAGGCCCTTAGCGCTCCGAATGTCTACTTGCAGTTTCTACAGAAACAGTGTTTCAGAACCACTCAATCAAAAGTAAGGTTTAACTCTGCTTGTTGAATGCGCAGATCAGAAATAAGTTTCGCAGAAGGCTTTCGTGTAGTTTTTATTTGAAGATTTTCCTTTTTCCACAATAGGCGCCGTAGCGCTCCCAATGTCCACTTGCAGTTTCCACAGAAAGAGTGCTTCAAAACTCCTCAATCAAATGTAAGGTTCAACTCTGGTAGTTGAATGCACAGATCAGAAAGATGTCTCGCAGAATGCTTCTGTGTAGTTTTTATTTGAAGATATTCCTTTTTCCACTATAGGCCCCTTAGCGCTCCGAATGTCTGCTAGCAGTTTCTACAGAAAGAGAGTTTCAGAACTTCTCTATCAAAAGTAACGTTCAAATCTGTTAGTTGAATGAACAGATAAGAAAGAAGTTTCACAGAATGCTTCTGTCTAGTTTTTCTTTGAAGATATTTCTTTTTCCATTATAGGCCCCTTAGCGCACCGAATGTCAACTTGCAGTTTCCACAGAAAGAGTTTTTCAGAACTCCTCAATCAAAAGTAAGGTTCAACTCTGCTAGTTCAATGCACAGGTCAGAATGAAGTTTCACAGAATGCTTCTGTGTAGTTTTTATTTGAAGTTATTCCGTTTTCCACAGTGGGCCCCCTTAGCGCTCCATACGTTCGCTTGCAGTTTCTACAGAAAGAGTGTTTCAGAACGGCTCAATCAAAAGTGAGCTTCAACTCTGCTAGTTGATTGCACAGATCAGAAAGAAGTTTCGCAGAATGCTTCTGTGTAGTTTTTATTTGAAGATATTCCTTTTCCACTGTAGGCCCCTTAGCACTCCAAATGTCCATTTGCTGTTTCTACAGAAAGAATGTTTCAGAACTGCTCAATCTAAAGTAAGGTTCAAATCTCCTAGTTGAATGCACAGATTAGAAAGAAGTTTCACTGAAAGCTTCTGTGTAGTTTTTATTTGAAGGTATCCGATTTTCCACTATGGGCCCCTTAGCACACCGAATGTCCACCTTCAGTTTCCACAGAAAGAGACTTTCAGATATTCTCAATCAAATGTAAGGTTCCACTATGTTAGTTGAATTCAAAGATCAGAAAGAAGTTTCGCAGAATGCTTCTGTGTAGTTTTTATTGAAAATATTCCTTTTTCCACTTTGGGAATCGTAGCGCTCCAAATGTCTGCTTGCAGTTTCTACAGAAAGAGAGATTCAGAACTTCTCAATCAAAATTAAGGTTCCATTATGTGAGTTGAATGCACAGAACAGAAAGAAGTGTCACAGAATGCTTCTGTTTAGTTTTTATTTGAAGATATTACTTTTGCCCCTATAGGCCCATTAGCGCACCGAAAGTCCACTTGCAATTTCTTCAGAAAGAGAGTTTCAGAACTGCTGAATCAAAATTAAGGTTCAACTCTGTTGAGTGCACAGATCAGAAAGAAGTTTAACGGAATGCTTCTGTGTAGTTTTTATTTGAGGATATTCCTTTTTCCACTATAGGCCCATTAGTGCTCCGTTTGTCCACTTGCAGTTTTTACAGAAAGAGAGTTTCAGAACTTTTCAATGAAATGTAAGGTTCCACTATGTTAGTTGAATGCACAGATCAGAAAGAAGTTTCGCAGAATGCTTCTGTGTAGTTTCTTTTTTCAGATATTCCTTTTTCCACTATAGGCCCATTTGTGCTCCGAATGTCCACTTGCAGTTTCCTCAGAAAGAGAGTTTCAGAAATCTTCAATCAAAAGTAAGGTTGTACTCTGCTAGTTGAATGCACAGATGGGAAAGAAGTTTTGCATAATGCTTCTGTGTACTTTTTATTTGAAGATATTGCTTTTTCCACTATAGGTCCCTAATCACCCGAATGTCCACTTGCAGTTTCTACAGAAAGAGTGTTTCAGAAGTGCTCAATCAAAAGTAAGGTTCAACACTGATGCTTGAATACACAGATTAAAAAGAAGTTTCACAGCACGCTTCTGTGTAGCTTTTATTTGTAGATATTCCTTTTTCCACTATAGGCCCCTTAGCACTCCAAATGTCCGCTTGCAGTTTCTCCAGAAAGAGTGTTTCAGAAATGGTCAATCAAAAGTAAGTTTCAACTCTGCTTGTTGAATGCACAGATCAGAAAGCAGTTTCGCAGAATGAATCTGTGTAGATTTTATTTCAACATATTCCTTTTTCCACTATAGTCCCCTTAGAGCTCCGAATGTCCGCTTGCAGTTTCTACAGAGAGAGCGTTTCAGAACTCCCCATCAACAGTAAGGTTCAACTCGGCTAGTTGAATGCACAGATCAGAAAGAAGTTTCGCAGAATGCTTCTGTGTAGTTTTTATTTGAAGATATTCCTTTTTCCACTATAGGCCTCTTAGCGCTCTACATGTCCGCTTGAAGTTTCTACAGAAAGAGAGTTTCAGAACTTTTCAATCAAAAGTATCGTTCAACTCTGCTAGTTGAATGCACAGATCAGAAAGATGTATCACAGAATGGTTCTGTGTAGTTTTTTTTTGAGGATATTCCTTTTTCCCCTATAGGCCCATTAGCGCTCATAATGTCCACTTGCTGTATATACAGAAAGAGAGTTTCAGATCTTCTCAATCAAAAGTCAGGTTCAATTCTCCTAGTTGAATGCTCAGATCAGAAAGAATTTTCTCAGAATGCTTCTGTGTAGTTTTTATTTGAAGATATTCCTTTTTCCACTATAGGCCCCTTAGCGTTCCGAATGTCCACTTGCAATTTCTACAGAGAGTGTTTCAGAACTGGTGAATCAATAGTAAAATTCAATATGTTAGTTGAATGCACAGATCAGAAAGAAGTTTCATAGAATGATTCTGTGTAGCTTTTATTTCGAGATATTCATTTTTCCACTATAGGCCCCTTAGCGCTCTGAATTTCCGCTTTCAGTTTCTACAGAGAGTGTTTCAGAACTGCTCAATCAAAAGTAAGGTTCAACTCTCCTAGTTGAATGCAGAGATCAGAAAGCAGTTTCGCAGACAGATTCTGTGTAGTTTTGATTTCTACATATTCCTTTTCCCACTGTAGGCCCAATAGTGCGCCGATTGCCCACTTGCAGTTTCTACAGAAAGAGAGTTTCAGAACTCCTCAATCAAAAGTAAGGTTCAAATCTGCTGGTTGTATGCACAGATCAGAAAGAAGTTTTGCAGAATGCTTCTGTGTAGTTTTTATTTGAAGATATTCCTATTTCCACTTTAGACCCCTTAGTGCTCCGAATGTCTGCTTGCAGTTTCTAGAGAAAGAGAGAATCAGAACTTATTAATCAAAAGTAATGTTCAACTCTGTTAGTTGAACGCACAGATCAGAAAGAAGTTTTGCAGAATGCTTCTTTGTAGTTTTTGTTTGAAGATATTCCTTTTTCCACTATAGGACCCTTAGCACTACGAATGTCCGCTAGCAGTTTCTACAGAAAGAATATTTCAGAACTGCTCAATCAAATTAAGGTTCAAATCTCCTAGTTGAATGCACAGATCAGAAAGTAGTTTCCCAGAATGCGTCTGGGTAGTTTTTATTTGAAGATATTCCTTTTTCCACTTTAGACCCCTTAGTGCTCCGAATGTCTGCTTGCAGTTTCCTCAGAAAGAGAGTTTCAGAACTGTTCAATGAAAGGTAAGGTTCTACTCTGCTAGTTGAATGCGCAGATGGGAATTAAGTTTTGCATAATGCTTCTGTGTACTTTTTATTTGAAGATATATCTCTTTCCACTATAGGCCCCTTAGCGCTCATTCAACTCTGCTAGTTGAATGCACAGATCATGAAGAAGTTTTGCAGAATGCTTCCATGTAGTATTTATTTCAAGTTATTCTTTTTTCCACTATAGGCCTCTTAGCACTCCGAAAGTCCGCTTGCAGTTTCTACAGAGAGTTTCAGAACCTCTCAATCAAAAGTAAGGTTCAACTATGTTAGTTGAATGCACAGATCAGAAAGAAGTTTCGGTGAATGCTTCTGTGTAGTTTTTATTTGAAGATATTCCTTTTTCCACTATAGACCCCTTAGCGCTGGGAATGTCCGCTTGCAGTTCCTACAGAAAGAGTGTTTCAGAACTGCTCAGTCAAAAGTAAGGTTCAACTCTTCTAGTTGAATGCACAGATCAGAAAGAAGTTTCACAGAATGCTTCTGTGTAGTTTTTATTTGAAGATATTACTTTTTCCACTATAGGCTCCTTAGTGCTCCGAATGTCCGCTTACAGTTCTACAGAGTGTTTAAAAACTTGTCAATCAAAAGTAAGGTTTAACAGTACTAGTTGAATGCACAGATCAGAAAGAAGTCTCGCAGAATGCTTCTGTGTAGTTTTTATTTGAAGATATTCCTTTTTCCACAATAGGCGCCTTAGCACTTCGAATATCCGTTTGCAGTTTCTACAGAAAGCGTTTTTCAGAACGGCTCAATCAAAAGTAATGTTCAACTCTGCTATTTGATTGCAGAGATGAGATAGAAGTTTCGCAGAATGCTTCTGAGTAATTGTTATTTGAAGACATTCCTTTTTCCACTATAGGCCCCTTAGCGCTCCGAATGTCTACTTGCAGTTTCTACAGAAACAGTGTTTCAGAACCACTCAATCAAAAGTAAGGTTTAACTCTGCTTGTTGAATGCGCAGATCAGAAATAAGTTTCGCAGAAGGCTTTCGTGTAGTTTTTATTTGAAGATTTTCCTTTTTCCACAATAGGCGCCGTAGCGCTCCCAATGTCCACTTGCAGTTTCCACAGAAAGAGTGCTTCAAAACTCCTCAATCAAATGTAAGGTTCAACTCTGGTAGTTGAATGCACAGATCAGAAAGATGTCTCGCAGAATGCTTCTGTGTAGTTTTTATTTGAAGATATTCCTTTTTCCACTATAGGCCCCTTAGCGCTCCGAATGTCTGCCAGCAGTTTCTACAGAAAGAGAGTTTCAGAACTTCTCTATCAAAAGTAACGTTCAAATCTGTTAGTTGAATGAACAGATAAGAAAGAAGTTTCACAGAATGCTTCTGTCTAGTTTTTCTTTGAAGATATTTCTTTTTCCATTATAGGCCCCTTAGCGCACCGAATGTCAACTTGCAGTTTCCACAGAAAGAGTTTTTCAGAACTCCTCAATCAAAAGTAAGGTTCAACTCTGCTAGTTCAATGCACAGGTCAGAATGAAGTTTCACAGAATGCTTCTGTGTAGTTTTTATTTGAAGTTATTCCGTTTTCCACAGTGGGCCCCTTAGCGCTCCATACGTTCGCTTGCAGTTTCTACAGAAAGAGTGTTTCAGAACGGCTCAATCAAAAGTGAGCTTCAACTCTGCTAGTTGATTGCACAGATCAGAAAGAAGTTTCGCAGAATGCTTCTGTGTAGTTTTTATTTGAAGATATTCCTTTTCCACTGTAGGCCCCTTAGCACTCCAAATGTCCATTTGCTGTTTCTACAGAAAGAATGTTTCAGAACTGCTCAATCTAAAGTAAGGTTCAAATCTCCTAGTTGAATGCACAGATTAGAAAGAAGTTTCACTGAAAGCTTCTGTGTAGTTTTTATTTGAAGGTATCCGATTTTCCACTATGGGCCCCTTAGCACACCGAATGTCCACCTTCAGTTTCCACAGAAAGAGACTTTCAGATATTCTCAATCAAATGTAAGGTTCCACTATGTTAGTTGAATTCAAAGATCAGAAAGAAGTTTCGCAGAATGCTTCTGTGTAGTTTTTATTGAAAATATTCCTTTTTCCACTTTGGGAATCGTAGCGCTCCAAATGTCTGCTTGCAGTTTCTACAGAAAGAGAGATTCAGAACTTCTCAATCAAAATTAAGGTTCCATTATGTGAGTTGAATGCACAGAACAGAAAGAAGTGTCACAGAATGCTTCTGTTTAGTTTTTATTTGAAGATATTACTTTTGCCCCTATAGGCCCATTAGCGCACCGAAAGTCCACTTGCAATTTCTTCAGAAAGAGAGTTTCAGAACTGCTGAATCAAAATTAAGGTTCAACTCTGTTGAGTGCACAGATCAGAAAGAAGTTTAACGGAATGCTTCTGTGTAGTTTTTATTTGAGGATATTCCTTTTTCCACTATAGGCCCATTAGTGCTCCGTTTGTCCACTTGCAGTTTTTACAGAAAGAGAGTTTCAGAACTTTTCAATGAAATGTAAGGTTCCACTATGTTAGTTGAATGCACAGATCAGAAAGAAGTTTCGCAGAATGCTTCTGTGTAGTTTCTTTTTTCAGATATTCCTTTTTCCACTATAGGCCCATTTGTGCTCCGAATGTCCACTTGCAGTTTCCTCAGAAAGAGAGTTTCAGAAATCTTCAATCAAAAGTAAGGTTGTACTCTGCTAGTTGAATGCACAGATGGGAAAGAAGTTTTGCATAATGCTTCTGTGTACTTTTTATTTGAAGATATTGCTTTTTCCACTATAGGTCCCTAATCACCCGAATGTCCACTTGCAGTTTCTACAGAAAGAGTGTTTCAGAAGTGCTCAATCAAAAGTAAGGTTCAACACTGATGCTTGAATACACAGATTAAAAAGAAGTTTCACAGCACGCTTCTGTGTAGCTTTTATTTGTAGATATTCCTTTTTCCACTATAGGCCCCTTAGCACTCCAAATGTCCGCTTGCAGTTTCTCCAGAAAGAGTGTTTCAGAAATGGTCAATCAAAAGTAAGTTTCAACTCTGCTTGTTGAATGCACAGATCAGAAAGCAGTTTCGCAGAATGAATCTGTGTAGATTTTATTTCAACATATTCCTTTTTCCACTATAGTCCCCTTAGAGCTCCGAATGTCCGCTTGCAGTTTCTACAGAGAGAGCGTTTCAGAACTCCCCATCAACAGTAAGGTTCAACTCGGCTAGTTGAATGCACAGATCAGAAAGAAGTTTCGCAGAATGCTTCTGTGTAGTTTTTATTTGAAGATATTCCTTTTTCCACTATAGGCCTCTTAGCGCTCTACATGTCCGCTTGAAGTTTCTACAGAAAGAGAGTTTCAGAACTTTTCAATCAAAAGTATCGTTCAACTCTGCTAGTTGAATGCACAGATCAGAAAGATGTATCACAGAATGGTTCTGTGTAGTTTTTTTTTGAGGATATTCCTTTTTCCCCTATAGGCCCATTAGCGCTCATAATGTCCACTTGCTGTATATACAGAAAGAGAGTTTCAGATCTTCTCAATCAAAAGTCAGGTTCAATTCTCCTAGTTGAATGCTCAGATCAGAAAGAATTTTCTCAGAATGCTTCTGTGTAGTTTTTATTTGAAGATATTCCTTTTTCCACTATAGGCCCCTTAGCGTTCCGAATGTCCACTTGCAATTTCTACAGAGAGTGTTTCAGAACTGGTGAATCAATAGTAAAATTCAATATGTTAGTTGAATGCACAGATCAGAAAGAAGTTTCATAGAATGATTCTGTGTAGCTTTTATTTCGAGATATTCATTTTTCCACTATAGGCCCCTTAGCGCTCTGAATTTCCGCTTTCAGTTTCTACAGAGAGTGTTTCAGAACTGCTCAATCAAAAGTAAGGTTCAACTCTCCTAGTTGAATGCAGAGATCAGAAAGCAGTTTCGCAGACAGATTCTGTGTAGTTTTGATTTCTACATATTCCTTTTCCCACTGTAGGCCCAATAGTGCGCCGATTGCCCACTTGCAGTTTCTACAGAAAGAGAGTTTCAGAACTCCTCAATCAAAAGTAAGGTTCAAATCTGCTGGTTGTATGCACAGATCAGAAAGAAGTTTTGCAGAATGCTTCTGTGTAGTTTTTATTTGAAGATATTCCTATTTCCACTTTAGACCCCTTAGTGCTCCGAATGTCTGCTTGCAGTTTCTAGAGAAAGAGAGAATCAGAACTTATTAATCAAAAGTAATGTTCAACTCTGTTAGTTGAACGCACAGATCAGAAAGAAGTTTTGCAGAATGCTTCTTTGTAGTTTTTGTTTGAAGATATTCCTTTTTCCACTATAGGACCCTTAGCACTACGAATGTCCGCTAGCAGTTTCTACAGAAAGAATATTTCAGAACTGCTCAATCAAATTAAGGTTCAAATCTCCTAGTTGAATGCACAGATCAGAAAGTAGTTTCCCAGAATGCGTCTGGGTAGTTTTTATTTGAAGATATTCCTTTTTCCACTTTAGACCCCTTAGTGCTCCGAATGTCTGCTTGCAGTTTCCTCAGAAAGAGAGTTTCAGAACTGTTCAATGAAAGGTAAGGTTCTACTCTGCTAGTTGAATGCGCAGATGGGAATTAAGTTTTGCATAATGCTTCTGTGTACTTTTTATTTGAAGATATATCTCTTTCCACTATAGGCCCCTTAGCGCTCATTCAACTCTGCTAGTTGAATGCACAGATCATGAAGAAGTTTTGCAGAATGCTTCCATGTAGTATTTATTTCAAGTTATTCTTTTTTCCACTATAGGCCTCTTAGCACTCCGAAAGTCCGCTTGCAGTTTCTACAGAGAGTTTCAGAACCTCTCAATCAAAAGTAAGGTTCAACTATGTTAGTTGAATGCACAGATCAGAAAGAAGTTTCGGTGAATGCTTCTGTGTAGTTTTTATTTGAAGATATTCCTTTTTCCACTATAGACCCCTTAGCGCTGGGAATGTCCGCTTGCAGTTCCTACAGAAAGAGTGTTTCAGAACTGCTCAGTCAAAAGTAAGGTTCAACTCTTCTAGTTGAATGCACAGATCAGAAAGAAGTTTCACAGAATGCTTCTGTGTAGTTTTTATTTGAAGATATTACTTTTTCCACTATAGGCTCCTTAGTGCTCCGAATGTCCGCTTACAGTTCTACAGAGTGTTTAAAAACTTGTCAATCAAAAGTAAGGTTTAACAGTACTAGTTGAATGCACAGATCAGAAAGAAGTCTCGCAGAATGCTTCTGTGTAGTTTTTATTTGAAGATATTCCTTTTTCCACAATAGGCGCCTTAGCACTTCGAATATCCGTTTGCAGTTTCTACAGAAAGCGTTTTTCAGAACGGCTCAATCAAAAGTAATGTTCAACTCTGCTATTTGATTGCAGAGATGAGATAGAAGTTTCGCAGAATGCTTCTGAGTAATTGTTATTTGAAGACATTCCTTTTTCCACTATAGGCCCCTTAGCGCTCCGAATGTCTACTTGCAGTTTCTACAGAAACAGTGTTTCAGAACCACTCAATCAAAAGTAAGGTTTAACTCTGCTTGTTGAATGCGCAGATCAGAAATAAGTTTCGCAGAAGGCTTTCGTGTAGTTTTTATTTGAAGATTTTCCTTTTTCCACAATAGGCGCCGTAGCGCTCCCAATGTCCACTTGCAGTTTCCACAGAAAGAGTGCTTCAAAACTCCTCAATCAAATGTAAGGTTCAACTCTGGTAGTTGAATGCACAGATCAGAAAGATGTCTCGCAGAATGCTTCTGTGTAGTTTTTATTTGAAGATATTCCTTTTTCCACTATAGGCCCCTTAGCGCTCCGAATGTCTGCCAGCAGTTTCTACAGAAAGAGAGTTTCAGAACTTCTCTATCAAAAGTAACGTTCAAATCTGTTAGTTGAATGAACAGATAAGAAAGAAGTTTCACAGAATGCTTCTGTCTAGTTTTTCTTTGAAGATATTTCTTTTTCCATTATAGGCCCCTTAGCGCACCGAATGTCAACTTGCAGTTTCCACAGAAAGAGTTTTTCAGAACTCCTCAATCAAAAGTAAGGTTCAACTCTGCTAGTTCAATGCACAGGTCAGAATGAAGTTTCACAGAATGCTTCTGTGTAGTTTTTATTTGAAGTTATTCCGTTTTCCACAGTGGGCCCCTTAGCGCTCCATACGTTCGCTTGCAGTTTCTACAGAAAGAGTGTTTCAGAACGGCTCAATCAAAAGTGAGCTTCAACTCTGCTAGTTGATTGCACAGATCAGAAAGAAGTTTCGCAGAATGCTTCTGTGTAGTTTTTATTTGAAGATATTCCTTTTCCACTGTAGGCCCCTTAGCACTCCAAATGTCCATTTGCTGTTTCTACAGAAAGAATGTTTCAGAACTGCTCAATCTAAAGTAAGGTTCAAATCTCCTAGTTGAATGCACAGATTAGAAAGAAGTTTCACTGAAAGCTTCTGTGTAGTTTTTATTTGAAGGTATCCGATTTTCCACTATGGGCCCCTTAGCACACCGAATGTCCACCTTCAGTTTCCACAGAAAGAGACTTTCAGATATTCTCAATCAAATGTAAGGTTCCACTATGTTAGTTGAATTCAAAGATCAGAAAGAAGTTTCGCAGAATGCTTCTGTGTAGTTTTTATTGAAAATATTCCTTTTTCCACTTTGGGAATCGTAGCGCTCCAAATGTCTGCTTGCAGTTTCTACAGAAAGAGAGATTCAGAACTTCTCAATCAAAATTAAGGTTCCATTATGTGAGTTGAATGCACAGAACAGAAAGAAGTGTCACAGAATGCTTCTGTTTAGTTTTTATTTGAAGATATTACTTTTGCCCCTATAGGCCCATTAGCGCACCGAAAGTCCACTTGCAATTTCTTCAGAAAGAGAGTTTCAGAACTGCTGAATCAAAATTAAGGTTCAACTCTGTTGAGTGCACAGATCAGAAAGAAGTTTAACGGAATGCTTCTGTGTAGTTTTTATTTGAGGATATTCCTTTTTCCACTATAGGCCCATTAGTGCTCCGTTTGTCCACTTGCAGTTTTTACAGAAAGAGAGTTTCAGAACTTTTCAATGAAATGTAAGGTTCCACTATGTTAGTTGAATGCACAGATCAGAAAGAAGTTTCGCAGAATGCTTCTGTGTAGTTTCTTTTTTCAGATATTCCTTTTTCCACTATAGGCCCATTTGTGCTCCGAATGTCCACTTGCAGTTTCCTCAGAAAGAGAGTTTCAGAAATCTTCAATCAAAAGTAAGGTTGTACTCTGCTAGTTGAATGCACAGATGGGAAAGAAGTTTTGCATAATGCTTCTGTGTACTTTTTATTTGAAGATATTGCTTTTTCCACTATAGGTCCCTAATCACCCGAATGTCCACTTGCAGTTTCTACAGAAAGAGTGTTTCAGAAGTGCTCAATCAAAAGTAAGGTTCAACACTGATGCTTGAATACACAGATTAAAAAGAAGTTTCACAGCACGCTTCTGTGTAGCTTTTATTTGTAGATATTCCTTTTTCCACTATAGGCCCCTTAGCACTCCAAATGTCCGCTTGCAGTTTCTCCAGAAAGAGTGTTTCAGAAATGGTCAATCAAAAGTAAGTTTCAACTCTGCTTGTTGAATGCACAGATCAGAAAGCAGTTTCGCAGAATGAATCTGTGTAGATTTTATTTCAACATATTCCTTTTTCCACTATAGTCCCCTTAGAGCTCCGAATGTCCGCTTGCAGTTTCTACAGAGAGAGCGTTTCAGAACTCCCCATCAACAGTAAGGTTCAACTCGGCTAGTTGAATGCACAGATCAGAAAGAAGTTTCGCAGAATGCTTCTGTGTAGTTTTTATTTGAAGATATTCCTTTTTCCACTATAGGCCTCTTAGCGCTCTACATGTCCGCTTGAAGTTTCTACAGAAAGAGAGTTTCAGAACTTTTCAATCAAAAGTATCGTTCAACTCTGCTAGTTGAATGCACAGATCAGAAAGATGTATCACAGAATGGTTCTGTGTAGTTTTTTTTTGAGGATATTCCTTTTTCCCCTATAGGCCCATTAGCGCTCATAATGTCCACTTGCTGTATATACAGAAAGAGAGTTTCAGATCTTCTCAATCAAAAGTCAGGTTCAATTCTCCTAGTTGAATGCTCAGATCAGAAAGAATTTTCTCAGAATGCTTCTGTGTAGTTTTTATTTGAAGATATTCCTTTTTCCACTATAGGCCCCTTAGCGTTCCGAATGTCCACTTGCAATTTCTACAGAGAGTGTTTCAGAACTGGTGAATCAATAGTAAAATTCAATATGTTAGTTGAATGCACAGATCAGAAAGAAGTTTCATAGAATGATTCTGTGTAGCTTTTATTTCGAGATATTCATTTTTCCACTATAGGCCCCTTAGCGCTCTGAATTTCCGCTTTCAGTTTCTACAGAGAGTGTTTCAGAACTGCTCAATCAAAAGTAAGGTTCAACTCTCCTAGTTGAATGCAGAGATCAGAAAGCAGTTTCGCAGACAGATTCTGTGTAGTTTTGATTTCTACATATTCCTTTTCCCACTGTAGGCCCAATAGTGCGCCGATTGCCCACTTGCAGTTTCTACAGAAAGAGAGTTTCAGAACTCCTCAATCAAAAGTAAGGTTCAAATCTGCTGGTTGTATGCACAGATCAGAAAGAAGTTTTGCAGAATGCTTCTGTGTAGTTTTTATTTGAAGATATTCCTATTTCCACTTTAGACCCCTTAGTGCTCCGAATGTCTGCTTGCAGTTTCTAGAGAAAGAGAGAATCAGAACTTATTAATCAAAAGTAATGTTCAACTCTGTTAGTTGAACGCACAGATCAGAAAGAAGTTTTGCAGAATGCTTCTTTGTAGTTTTTGTTTGAAGATATTCCTTTTTCCACTATAGGACCCTTAGCACTACGAATGTCCGCTAGCAGTTTCTACAGAAAGAATATTTCAGAACTGCTCAATCAAATTAAGGTTCAAATCTCCTAGTTGAATGCACAGATCAGAAAGTAGTTTCCCAGAATGCGTCTGGGTAGTTTTTATTTGAAGATATTCCTTTTTCCACTTTAGACCCCTTAGTGCTCCGAATGTCTGCTTGCAGTTTCCTCAGAAAGAGAGTTTCAGAACTGTTCAATGAAAGGTAAGGTTCTACTCTGCTAGTTGAATGCGCAGATGGGAATTAAGTTTTGCATAATGCTTCTGTGTACTTTTTATTTGAAGATATATCTCTTTCCACTATAGGCCCCTTAGCGCTCATTCAACTCTGCTAGTTGAATGCACAGATCATGAAGAAGTTTTGCAGAATGCTTCCATGTAGTATTTATTTCAAGTTATTCTTTTTTCCACTATAGGCCTCTTAGCACTCCGAAAGTCCGCTTGCAGTTTCTACAGAGAGTTTCAGAACCTCTCAATCAAAAGTAAGGTTCAACTATGTTAGTTGAATGCACAGATCAGAAAGAAGTTTCGGTGAATGCTTCTGTGTAGTTTTTATTTGAAGATATTCCTTTTTCCACTATAGACCCCTTAGCGCTGGGAATGTCCGCTTGCAGTTCCTACAGAAAGAGTGTTTCAGAACTGCTCAGTCAAAAGTAAGGTTCAACTCTTCTAGTTGAATGCACAGATCAGAAAGAAGTTTCACAGAATGCTTCTGTGTAGTTTTTATTTGAAGATATTACTTTTTCCACTATAGGCTCCTTAGTGCTCCGAATGTCCGCTTACAGTTCTACAGAGTGTTTAAAAACTTGTCAATCAAAAGTAAGGTTTAACAGTACTAGTTGAATGCACAGATCAGAAAGAAGTCTCGCAGAATGCTTCTGTGTAGTTTTTATTTGAAGATATTCCTTTTTCCACAATAGGCGCCTTAGCACTTCGAATATCCGTTTGCAGTTTCTACAGAAAGCGTTTTTCAGAACGGCTCAATCAAAAGTAATGTTCAACTCTGCTATTTGATTGCAGAGATGAGATAGAAGTTTCGCAGAATGCTTCTGAGTAATTGTTATTTGAAGACATTCCTTTTTCCACTATAGGCCCCTTAGCGCTCCGAATGTCTACTTGCAGTTTCTACAGAAACAGTGTTTCAGAACCACTCAATCAAAAGTAAGGTTTAACTCTGCTTGTTGAATGCGCAGATCAGAAATAAGTTTCGCAGAAGGCTTTCGTGTAGTTTTTATTTGAAGATTTTCCTTTTTCCACAATAGGCGCCGTAGCGCTCCCAATGTCCACTTGCAGTTTCCACAGAAAGAGTGCTTCAAAACTCCTCAATCAAATGTAAGGTTCAACTCTGGTAGTTGAATGCACAGATCAGAAAGATGTCTCGCAGAATGCTTCTGTGTAGTTTTTATTTGAAGATATTCCTTTTTCCACTATAGGCCCCTTAGCGCTCCGAATGTCTGCCAGCAGTTTCTACAGAAAGAGAGTTTCAGAACTTCTCTATCAAAAGTAACGTTCAAATCTGTTAGTTGAATGAACAGATAAGAAAGAAGTTTCACAGAATGCTTCTGTCTAGTTTTTCTTTGAAGATATTTCTTTTTCCATTATAGGCCCCTTAGCGCACCGAATGTCAACTTGCAGTTTCCACAGAAAGAGTTTTTCAGAACTCCTCAATCAAAAGTAAGGTTCAACTCTGCTAGTTCAATGCACAGGTCAGAATGAAGTTTCACAGAATGCTTCTGTGTAGTTTTTATTTGAAGTTATTCCGTTTTCCACAGTGGGCCCTTAGCGCTCCATACGTTCGCTTGCAGTTTCTACAGAAAGAGTGTTTCAGAACGGCTCAATCAAAAGTGAGCTTCAACTCTGCTAGTTGATTGCACAGATCAGAAAGAAGTTTCGCAGAATGCTTCTGTGTAGTTTTTATTTGAAGATATTCCTTTTCCACTGTAGGCCCCTTAGCACTCCAAATGTCCATTTGCTGTTTCTACAGAAAGAATGTTTCAGAACTGCTCAATCTAAAGTAAGGTTCAAATCTCCTAGTTGAATGCACAGATTAGAAAGAAGTTTCACTGAAAGCTTCTGTGTAGTTTTTATTTGAAGGTATCCGATTTTCCACTATGGGCCCCTTAGCACACCGAATGTCCACCTTCAGTTTCCACAGAAAGAGACTTTCAGATATTCTCAATCAAATGTAAGGTTCCACTATGTTAGTTGAATTCAAAGATCAGAAAGAAGTTTCGCAGAATGCTTCTGTGTAGTTTTTATTGAAAATATTCCTTTTTCCACTTTGGGAATCGTAGCGCTCCAAATGTCTGCTTGCAGTTTCTACAGAAAGAGAGATTCAGAACTTCTCAATCAAAATTAAGGTTCCATTATGTGAGTTGAATGCACAGAACAGAAAGAAGTGTCACAGAATGCTTCTGTTTAGTTTTTATTTGAAGATATTACTTTTGCCCCTATAGGCCCATTAGCGCACCGAAAGTCCACTTGCAATTTCTTCAGAAAGAGAGTTTCAGAACTGCTGAATCAAAATTAAGGTTCAACTCTGTTGAGTGCACAGATCAGAAAGAAGTTTAACGGAATGCTTCTGTGTAGTTTTTATTTGAGGATATTCCTTTTTCCACTATAGGCCCATTAGTGCTCCGTTTGTCCACTTGCAGTTTTTACAGAAAGAGAGTTTCAGAACTTTTCAATGAAATGTAAGGTTCCACTATGTTAGTTGAATGCACAGATCAGAAAGAAGTTTCGCAGAATGCTTCTGTGTAGTTTCTTTTTTCAGATATTCCTTTTTCCACTATAGGCCCATTTGTGCTCCGAATGTCCACTTGCAGTTTCCTCAGAAAGAGAGTTTCAGAAATCTTCAATCAAAAGTAAGGTTGTACTCTGCTAGTTGAATGCACAGATGGGAAAGAAGTTTTGCATAATGCTTCTGTGTACTTTTTATTTGAAGATATTGCTTTTTCCACTATAGGTCCCTAATCACCCGAATGTCCACTTGCAGTTTCTACAGAAAGAGTGTTTCAGAAGTGCTCAATCAAAAGTAAGGTTCAACACTGATGCTTGAATACACAGATTAAAAAGAAGTTTCACAGCACGCTTCTGTGTAGCTTTTATTTGTAGATATTCCTTTTTCCACTATAGGCCCCTTAGCACTCCAAATGTCCGCTTGCAGTTTCTCCAGAAAGAGTGTTTCAGAAATGGTCAATCAAAAGTAAGTTTCAACTCTGCTTGTTGAATGCACAGATCAGAAAGCAGTTTCGCAGAATGAATCTGTGTAGATTTTATTTCAACATATTCCTTTTTCCACTATAGTCCCCTTAGAGCTCCGAATGTCCGCTTGCAGTTTCTACAGAGAGAGCGTTTCAGAACTCCCCATCAACAGTAAGGTTCAACTCGGCTAGTTGAATGCACAGATCAGAAAGAAGTTTCGCAGAATGCTTCTGTGTAGTTTTTATTTGAAGATATTCCTTTTTCCACTATAGGCCTCTTAGCGCTCTACATGTCCGCTTGAAGTTTCTACAGAAAGAGAGTTTCAGAACTTTTCAATCAAAAGTATCGTTCAACTCTGCTAGTTGAATGCACAGATCAGAAAGATGTATCACAGAATGGTTCTGTGTAGTTTTTTTTTGAGGATATTCCTTTTTCCCCTATAGGCCCATTAGCGCTCATAATGTCCACTTGCTGTATATACAGAAAGAGAGTTTCAGATCTTCTCAATCAAAAGTCAGGTTCAATTCTCCTAGTTGAATGCTCAGATCAGAAAGAATTTTCTCAGAATGCTTCTGTGTAGTTTTTATTTGAAGATATTCCTTTTTCCACTATAGGCCCCTTAGCGTTCCGAATGTCCACTTGCAATTTCTACAGAGAGTGTTTCAGAACTGGTGAATCAATAGTAAAATTCAATATGTTAGTTGAATGCACAGATCAGAAAGAAGTTTCATAGAATGATTCTGTGTAGCTTTTATTTCGAGATATTCATTTTTCCACTATAGGCCCCTTAGCGCTCTGAATTTCCGCTTTCAGTTTCTACAGAGAGTGTTTCAGAACTGCTCAATCAAAAGTAAGGTTCAACTCTCCTAGTTGAATGCAGAGATCAGAAAGCAGTTTCGCAGACAGATTCTGTGTAGTTTTGATTTCTACATATTCCTTTTCCCACTGTAGGCCCAATAGTGCGCCGATTGCCCACTTGCAGTTTCTACAGAAAGAGAGTTTCAGAACTCCTCAATCAAAAGTAAGGTTCAAATCTGCTGGTTGTATGCACAGATCAGAAAGAAGTTTTGCAGAATGCTTCTGTGTAGTTTTTATTTGAAGATATTCCTATTTCCACTTTAGACCCCTTAGTGCTCCGAATGTCTGCTTGCAGTTTCTAGAGAAAGAGAGAATCAGAACTTATTAATCAAAAGTAATGTTCAACTCTGTTAGTTGAACGCACAGATCAGAAAGAAGTTTTGCAGAATGCTTCTTTGTAGTTTTTGTTTGAAGATATTCCTTTTTCCACTATAGGACCCTTAGCACTACGAATGTCCGCTAGCAGTTTCTACAGAAAGAATATTTCAGAACTGCTCAATCAAATTAAGGTTCAAATCTCCTAGTTGAATGCACAGATCAGAAAGTAGTTTCCCAGAATGCGTCTGGGTAGTTTTTATTTGAAGATATTCCTTTTTCCACTTTAGACCCCTTAGTGCTCCGAATGTCTGCTTGCAGTTTCCTCAGAAAGAGAGTTTCAGAACTGTTCAATGAAAGGTAAGGTTCTACTCTGCTAGTTGAATGCGCAGATGGGAATTAAGTTTTGCATAATGCTTCTGTGTACTTTTTATTTGAAGATATATCTCTTTCCACTATAGGCCCCTTAGCGCTCATTCAACTCTGCTAGTTGAATGCACAGATCATGAAGAAGTTTTGCAGAATGCTTCCATGTAGTATTTATTTCAAGTTATTCTTTTTTCCACTATAGGCCTCTTAGCACTCCGAAAGTCCGCTTGCAGTTTCTACAGAGAGTTTCAGAACCTCTCAATCAAAAGTAAGGTTCAACTATGTTAGTTGAATGCACAGATCAGAAAGAAGTTTCGGTGAATGCTTCTGTGTAGTTTTTATTTGAAGATATTCCTTTTTCCACTATAGACCCCTTAGCGCTGGGAATGTCCGCTTGCAGTTCCTACAGAAAGAGTGTTTCAGAACTGCTCAGTCAAAAGTAAGGTTCAACTCTTCTAGTTGAATGCACAGATCAGAAAGAAGTTTCACAGAATGCTTCTGTGTAGTTTTTATTTGAAGATATTACTTTTTCCACTATAGGCTCCTTAGTGCTCCGAATGTCCGCTTACAGTTCTACAGAGTGTTTAAAAACTTGTCAATCAAAAGTAAGGTTTAACAGTACTAGTTGAATGCACAGATCAGAAAGAAGTCTCGCAGAATGCTTCTGTGTAGTTTTTATTTGAAGATATTCCTTTTTCCACAATAGGCGCCTTAGCACTTCGAATATCCGTTTGCAGTTTCTACAGAAAGCGTTTTTCAGAACGGCTCAATCAAAAGTAATGTTCAACTCTGCTATTTGATTGCAGAGATGAGATAGAAGTTTCGCAGAATGCTTCTGAGTAATTGTTATTTGAAGACATTCCTTTTTCCACTATAGGCCCCTTAGCGCTCCGAATGTCTACTTGCAGTTTCTACAGAAACAGTGTTTCAGAACCACTCAATCAAAAGTAAGGTTTAACTCTGCTTGTTGAATGCGCAGATCAGAAATAAGTTTCGCAGAAGGCTTTCGTGTAGTTTTTATTTGAAGATTTTCCTTTTTCCACAATAGGCGCCGTAGCGCTCCCAATGTCCACTTGCAGTTTCCACAGAAAGAGTGCTTCAAAACTCCTCAATCAAATGTAAGGTTCAACTCTGGTAGTTGAATGCACAGATCAGAAAGATGTCTCGCAGAATGCTTCTGTGTAGTTTTTATTTGAAGATATTCCTTTTTCCACTATAGGCCCCTTAGCGCTCCGAATGTCTGCCAGCAGTTTCTACAGAAAGAGAGTTTCAGAACTTCTCTATCAAAAGTAACGTTCAAATCTGTTAGTTGAATGAACAGATAAGAAAGAAGTTTCACAGAATGCTTCTGTCTAGTTTTTCTTTGAAGATATTTCTTTTTCCATTATAGGCCCCTTAGCGCACCGAATGTCAACTTGCAGTTTCCACAGAAAGAGTTTTTCAGAACTCCTCAATCAAAAGTAAGGTTCAACTCTGCTAGTTCAATGCACAGGTCAGAATGAAGTTTCACAGAATGCTTCTGTGTAGTTTTTATTTGAAGTTATTCCGTTTTCCACAGTGGGCCCCTTAGCGCTCCATACGTTCGCTTGCAGTTTCTACAGAAAGAGTGTTTCAGAACGGCTCAATCAAAAGTGAGCTTCAACTCTGCTAGTTGATTGCACAGATCAGAAAGAAGTTTCGCAGAATGCTTCTGTGTAGTTTTTATTTGAAGATATTCCTTTTCCACTGTAGGCCCCTTAGCACTCCAAATGTCCATTTGCTGTTTCTACAGAAAGAATGTTTCAGAACTGCTCAATCTAAAGTAAGGTTCAAATCTCCTAGTTGAATGCACAGATTAGAAAGAAGTTTCACTGAAAGCTTCTGTGTAGTTTTTATTTGAAGGTATCCGATTTTCCACTATGGGCCCCTTAGCACACCGAATGTCCACCTTCAGTTTCCACAGAAAGAGACTTTCAGATATTCTCAATCAAATGTAAGGTTCCACTATGTTAGTTGAATTCAAAGATCAGAAAGAAGTTTCGCAGAATGCTTCTGTGTAGTTTTTATTGAAAATATTCCTTTTTCCACTTTGGGAATCGTAGCGCTCCAAATGTCTGCTTGCAGTTTCTACAGAAAGAGAGATTCAGAACTTCTCAATCAAAATTAAGGTTCCATTATGTGAGTTGAATGCACAGAACAGAAAGAAGTGTCACAGAATGCTTCTGTTTAGTTTTTATTTGAAGATATTACTTTTGCCCCTATAGGCCCATTAGCGCACCGAAAGTCCACTTGCAATTTCTTCAGAAAGAGAGTTTCAGAACTGCTGAATCAAAATTAAGGTTCAACTCTGTTGAGTGCACAGATCAGAAAGAAGTTTAACGGAATGCTTCTGTGTAGTTTTTATTTGAGGATATTCCTTTTTCCACTATAGGCCCATTAGTGCTCCGTTTGTCCACTTGCAGTTTTTACAGAAAGAGAGTTTCAGAACTTTTCAATCAAATGTAAGGTTCCACTATGTTAGTTGAATGCACAGATCAGAAAGAAGTTTCGCAGAATGCTTCTGTGTAGTTTCTTTTTTCAGATATTCCTTTTCCACTATAGGCCCATTTGTGCTCCGAATGTCCACTTGCAGTTTCCTCAGAAAGAGAGTTTCAGAAATCTTCAATCAAAAGTAAGGTTGTACTCTGCTAGTTGAATGCACAGATGGGAAAGAAGTTTTGCATAATGCTTCTGTGTACTTTTTATTTGAAGATATTGCTTTTTCCACTATAGGTCCCTAATCACCCGAATGTCCACTTGCAGTTTCTACAGAAAGAGTGTTTCAGAAGTGCTCAATCAAAAGTAAGGTTCAACACTGATGCTTGAATACACAGATTAAAAAGAAGTTTCACAGCACGCTTCTGTGTAGCTTTTATTTGTAGATATTCCTTTTTCCACTATAGGCCCCTTAGCCCTCCAAATGTCCGCTTGCAGTTTCTCCAGAAAGAGTGTTTCAGAAATGGTCAATCAAAAGTAAGTTTCAACTCTGCTTGTTGAATGCACAGATCAGAAAGCAGTTTCGCAGAATGAATCTGTGTAGATTTTATTTCAACATATTCCTTTTTCCACTATAGTCCCCTTAGAGCTCCGAATGTCCACTTGCAGTTTCTACAGAGAGAGCGTTTCAGAACTCCCCATCAACAGTAAGGTTCAACTCGGCTAGTTGAATGCACAGATCAGAAAGAAGTTTCGCAGAATGCTTCTGTGTAGTTTTTATTTGAAGATATTCCTTTTTCCACTATAGGCCTCTTAGCGCTCTACATGTCCGCTTGAAGTTTCTACAGAAAGAGAGTTTCAGAACTTTTCAATCAAAAGTATCGTTCAACTCTGCTAGTTGAATGCACAGATCAGAAAGATGTATCACAGAATGGTTCTGTGTAGTTTTTTTTTGAGGATATTCCTTTTTCCCCTATAGGCCCATTAGCGCTCATAATGTCCACTTGCTGTATATACAGAAAGAGAGTTTCAGATCTTCTCAATCAAAAGTCAGGTTCAATTCTCCTAGTTGAATGCTCAGATCAGAAAGAATTTTCTCAGAATGCTTCTGTGTAGTTTTTATTTGAAGATATTCCTTTTTCCACTATAGGCCCCTTAGCGTTCCGAATGTCCACTTGCAATTTCTACAGAGAGTGTTTCAGAACTGGTGAATCAATAGTAAAATTCAATATGTTAGTTGAATGCACAGATCAGAAAGAAGTTTCATAGAATGATTCTGTGTAGCTTTTATTTCGAGATATTCATTTTTCCACTATAGGCCCCTTAGCGCTCTGAATTTCCGCTTTCAGTTTCTACAGAGAGTGTTTCAGAACTGCTCAATCAAAAGTAAGGTTCAACTCTCCTAGTTGAATGCAGAGATCAGAAAGCAGTTTCGCAGACAGATTCTGTGTAGTTTTGATTTCTACATATTCCTTTTCCCACTGTAGGCCCAATAGTGCGCCGATTGCCCACTTGCAGTTTCTACAGAAAGAGAGTTTCAGAACTCCTCAATCAAAAGTAAGGTTCAAATCTGCTGGTTGTATGCACAGATCAGAAAGAAGTTTTGCAGAATGCTTCTGTGTAGTTTTTATTTGAAGATATTCCTATTTCCACTTTAGACCCCTTAGTGCTCCGAATGTCTGCTTGCAGTTTCTAGAGAAAGAGAGAATCAGAACTTATTAATCAAAAGTAATGTTCAACTCTGTTAGTTGAACGCACAGATCAGAAAGAAGTTTTGCAGAATGCTTCTTTGTAGTTTTTGTTTGAAGATATTCCTTTTTCCACTATAGGACCCTTAGCACTACGAATGTCCGCTAGCAGTTTCTACAGAAAGAATATTTCAGAACTGCTCAATCAAATTAAGGTTCAAATCTCCTAGTTGAATGCACAGATCAGAAAGTAGTTTCCCAGAATGCGTCTGGGTAGTTTTTATTTGAAGATATTCCTTTTTCCACTTTAGACCCCTTAGTGCTCCGAATGTCTGCTTGCAGTTTCCTCAGAAAGAGAGTTTCAGAACTGTTCAATGAAAGGTAAGGTTCTACTCTGCTAGTTGAATGCGCAGATGGGAATTAAGTTTTGCATAATGCTTCTGTGTACTTTTTATTTGAAGATATATCTCTTTCCACTATAGGCCCCTTAGCGCTCATTCAACTCTGCTAGTTGAATGCACAGATCATGAAGAAGTTTTGCAGAATGCTTCCATGTAGTATTTATTTCAAGTTATTCTTTTTTCCACTATAGGCCTCTTAGCACTCCGAAAGTCCGCTTGCAGTTTCTACAGAGAGTTTCAGAACCTCTCAATCAAAAGTAAGGTTCAACTATGTTAGTTGAATGCACAGATCAGAAAGAAGTTTCGGTGAATGCTTCTGTGTAGTTTTTATTTGAAGATATTCCTTTTTCCACTATAGACCCCTTAGCGCTGGGAATGTCCGCTTGCAGTTCCTACAGAAAGAGTGTTTCAGAACTGCTCAGTCAAAAGTAAGGTTCAACTCTTCTAGTTGAATGCACAGATCAGAAAGAAGTTTCACAGAATGCTTCTGTGTAGTTTTTATTTGAAGATATTACTTTTTCCACTATAGGCTCCTTAGTGCTCCGAATGTCCGCTTACAGTTCTACAGAGTGTTTAAAAACTTGTCAATCAAAAGTAAGGTTTAACAGTACTAGTTGAATGCACAGATCAGAAAGAAGTCTCGCAGAATGCTTCTGTGTAGTTTTTATTTGAAGATATTCCTTTTTCCACAATAGGCGCCTTAGCACTTCGAATATCCGTTTGCAGTTTCTACAGAAAGCGTTTTTCAGAACGGCTCAATCAAAAGTAATGTTCAACTCTGCTATTTGATTGCAGAGATGAGATAGAAGTTTCGCAGAATGCTTCTGAGTAATTGTTATTTGAAGACATTCCTTTTTCCACTATAGGCCCCTTAGCGCTCCGAATGTCTACTTGCAGTTTCTACAGAAACAGTGTTTCAGAACCACTCAATCAAAAGTAAGGTTTAACTCTGCTTGTTGAATGCGCAGATCAGAAATAAGTTTCGCAGAAGGCTTTCGTGTAGTTTTTATTTGAAGATTTTCCTTTTTCCACAATAGGCGCCGTAGCGCTCCCAATGTCCACTTGCAGTTTCCACAGAAAGAGTGCTTCAAAACTCCTCAATCAAATGTAAGGTTCAACTCTGGTAGTTGAATGCACAGATCAGAAAGATGTCTCGCAGAATGCTTCTGTGTAGTTTTTATTTGAAGATATTCCTTTTTCCACTATAGGCCCCTTAGCGCTCCGAATGTCTGCCAGCAGTTTCTACAGAAAGAGAGTTTCAGAACTTCTCTATCAAAAGTAACGTTCAAATCTGTTAGTTGAATGAACAGATAAGAAAGAAGTTTCACAGAATGCTTCTGTCTAGTTTTTCTTTGAAGATATTTCTTTTTCCATTATAGGCCCCTTAGCGCACCGAATGTCAACTTGCAGTTTCCACAGAAAGAGTTTTTCAGAACTCCTCAATCAAAAGTAAGGTTCAACTCTGCTAGTTCAATGCACAGGTCAGAATGAAGTTTCACAGAATGCTTCTGTGTAGTTTTTATTTGAAGTTATTCCGTTTTCCACAGTGGGCCCCTTAGCGCTCCATACGTTCGCTTGCAGTTTCTACAGAAAGAGTGTTTCAGAACGGCTCAATCAAAAGTGAGCTTCAACTCTGCTAGTTGATTGCACAGATCAGAAAGAAGTTTCGCAGAATGCTTCTGTGTAGTTTTTATTTGAAGATATTCCTTTTCCACTGTAGGCCCCTTAGCACTCCAAATGTCCATTTGCTGTTTCTACAGAAAGAATGTTTCAGAACTGCTCAATCTAAAGTAAGGTTCAAATCTCCTAGTTGAATGCACAGATTAGAAAGAAGTTTCACTGAAAGCTTCTGTGTAGTTTTTATTTGAAGGTATCCGATTTTCCACTATGGGCCCCTTAGCACACCGAATGTCCACCTTCAGTTTCCACAGAAAGAGACTTTCAGATATTCTCAATCAAATGTAAGGTTCCACTATGTTAGTTGAATTCAAAGATCAGAAAGAAGTTTCGCAGAATGCTTCTGTGTAGTTTTTATTGAAAATATTCCTTTTTCCACTTTGGGAATCGTAGCGCTCCAAATGTCTGCTTGCAGTTTCTACAGAAAGAGAGATTCAGAACTTCTCAATCAAAATTAAGGTTCCATTATGTGAGTTGAATGCACAGAACAGAAAGAAGTGTCACAGAATGCTTCTGTTTAGTTTTTATTTGAAGATATTACTTTTGCCCCTATAGGCCCATTAGCGCACCGAAAGTCCACTTGCAATTTCTTCAGAAAGAGAGTTTCAGAACTGCTGAATCAAAATTAAGGTTCAACTCTGTTGAGTGCACAGATCAGAAAGAAGTTTAACGGAATGCTTCTGTGTAGTTTTTATTTGAGGATATTCCTTTTTCCACTATAGGCCCATTAGTGCTCCGTTTGTCCACTTGCAGTTTTTACAGAAAGAGAGTTTCAGAACTTTTCAATGAAATGTAAGGTTCCACTATGTTAGTTGAATGCACAGATCAGAAAGAAGTTTCGCAGAATGCTTCTGTGTAGTTTCTTTTTTCAGATATTCCTTTTTCCACTATAGGCCCATTTGTGCTCCGAATGTCCACTTGCAGTTTCCTCAGAAAGAGAGTTTCAGAAATCTTCAATCAAAAGTAAGGTTGTACTCTGCTAGTTGAATGCACAGATGGGAAAGAAGTTTTGCATAATGCTTCTGTGTACTTTTTATTTGAAGATATTGCTTTTTCCACTATAGGTCCCTAATCACCCGAATGTCCACTTGCAGTTTCTACAGAAAGAGTGTTTCAGAAGTGCTCAATCAAAAGTAAGGTTCAACACTGATGCTTGAATACACAGATTAAAAAGAAGTTTCACAGCACGCTTCTGTGTAGCTTTTATTTGTAGATATTCCTTTTTCCACTATAGGCCCCTTAGCACTCCAAATGTCCGCTTGCAGTTTCTCCAGAAAGAGTGTTTCAGAAATGGTCAATCAAAAGTAAGTTTCAACTCTGCTTGTTGAATGCACAGATCAGAAAGCAGTTTCGCAGAATGAATCTGTGTAGATTTTATTTCAACATATTCCTTTTTCCACTATAGTCCCCTTAGAGCTCCGAATGTCCGCTTGCAGTTTCTACAGAGAGAGCGTTTCAGAACTCCCATCAACAGTAAGGTTCAACTCGGCTAGTTGAATGCACAGATCAGAAAGAAGTTTCGCAGAATGCTTCTGTGTAGTTTTTATTTGAAGATATTCCTTTTTCCACTATAGGCCTCTTAGCGCTCTACATGTCCGCTTGAAGTTTCTACAGAAAGAGAGTTTCAGAACTTTTCAATCAAAAGTATCGTTCAACTCTGCTAGTTGAATGCACAGATCAGAAAGATGTATCACAGAATGGTTCTGTGTAGTTTTTTTTTGAGGATATTCCTTTTTCCCCTATAGGCCCATTAGCGCTCATAATGTCCACTTGCTGTATATACAGAAAGAGAGTTTCAGATCTTCTCAATCAAAAGTCAGGTTCAATTCTCCTAGTTGAATGCTCAGATCAGAAAGAATTTTCTCAGAATGCTTCTGTGTAGTTTTTATTTGAAGATATTCCTTTTCCACTATAGGCCCCTTAGCGTTCCGAATGTCCACTTGCAATTTCTACAGAGAGTGTTTCAGAACTGGTGAATCAATAGTAAAATTCAATATGTTAGTTGAATGCACAGATCAGAAAGAAGTTTCATAGAATGATTCTGTGTAGCTTTTATTTCGAGATATTCATTTTTCCACTATAGGCCCCTTAGCGCTCTGAATTTCCGCTTTCAGTTTCTACAGAGAGTGTTTCAGAACTGCTCAATCAAAAGTAAGGTTCAACTCTCCTAGTTGAATGCAGAGATCAGAAAGCAGTTTCGCAGACAGATTCTGTGTAGTTTTGATTTCTACATATTCCTTTTCCCACTGTAGGCCCAATAGTGCGCCGATTGCCCACTTGCAGTTTCTACAGAAAGAGAGTTTCAGAACTCCTCAATCAAAAGTAAGGTTCAAATCTGCTGGTTGTATGCACAGATCAGAAAGAAGTTTTGCAGAATGCTTCTGTGTAGTTTTTATTTGAAGATATTCCTATTTCCACTTTAGACCCCTTAGTGCTCCGAATGTCTGCTTGCAGTTTCTAGAGAAAGAGAGAATCAGAACTTATTAATCAAAAGTAATGTTCAACTCTGTTAGTTGAACGCACAGATCAGAAAGAAGTTTGCAGAATGCTTCTTTGTAGTTTTTGTTTGAAGATATTCCTTTTTCCACTATAGGACCCTTAGCACTACGAATGTCCGCTAGCAGTTTCTACAGAAAGAATATTTCAGAACTGCTCAATCAAATTAAGGTTCAAATCTCCTAGTTGAATGCACAGATCAGAAAGTAGTTTCCCAGAATGCGTCTGGGTAGTTTTTATTTGAAGATATTCCTTTTTCCACTTTAGACCCCTTAGTGCTCCGAATGTCTGCTTGCAGTTTCCTCAGAAAGAGAGTTTCAGAACTGTTCAATGAAAGGTAAGGTTCTACTCTGCTAGTTGAATGCGCAGATGGGAATTAAGTTTTGCATAATGCTTCTGTGTACTTTTTATTTGAAGATATATCTCTTTCCACTATAGGCCCCTTAGCGCTCATTCAACTCTGCTAGTTGAATGCACAGATCATGAAGAAGTTTTGCAGAATGCTTCCATGTAGTATTTATTTCAAGTTATTCTTTTTTCCACTATAGGCCTCTTAGCACTCCGAAAGTCCGCTTGCAGTTTCTACAGAGAGTTTCAGAACCTCTCAATCAAAAGTAAGGTTCAACTATGTTAGTTGAATGCACAGATCAGAAAGAAGTTTCGGTGAATGCTTCTGTGTAGTTTTTATTTGAAGATATTCCTTTTTCCACTATAGACCCCTTAGCGCTGGGAATGTCCGCTTGCAGTTCCTACAGAAAGAGTGTTTCAGAACTGCTCAGTCAAAAGTAAGGTTCAACTCTTCTAGTTGAATGCACAGATCAGAAAGAAGTTTCACAGAATGCTTCTGTGTAGTTTTTATTTGAAGATATTACTTTTTCCACTATAGGCTCCTTAGTGCTCCGAATGTCCGCTTACAGTTCTACAGAGTGTTTAAAAACTTGTCAATCAAAAGTAAGGTTTAACAGTACTAGTTGAATGCACAGATCAGAAAGAAGTCTCGCAGAATGCTTCTGTGTAGTTTTTATTTGAAGATATTCCTTTTTCCACAATAGGCGCCTTAGCACTTCGAATATCCGTTTGCAGTTTCTACAGAAAGCGTTTTTCAGAACGGCTCAATCAAAAGTAATGTTCAACTCTGCTATTTGATTGCAGAGATGAGATAGAAGTTTCGCAGAATGCTTCTGAGTAATTGTTATTTGAAGACATTCCTTTTTCCACTATAGGCCCCTTAGCGCTCCGAATGTCTACTTGCAGTTTCTACAGAAACAGTGTTTCAGAACCACTCAATCAAAAGTAAGGTTTAACTCTGCTTGTTGAATGCGCAGATCAGAAATAAGTTTCGCAGAAGGCTTTCGTGTAGTTTTTATTTGAAGATTTTCCTTTTTCCACAATAGGCGCCGTAGCGCTCCCAATGTCCACTTGCAGTTTCCACAGAAAGAGTGCTTCAAAACTCCTCAATCAAATGTAAGGTTCAACTCTGCTAGTTGAATGCACAGATCAGAAAGATGTCTCGCAGAATGCTTCTGTGTAGTTTTTATTTGAAGATATTCCTTTTTCCACTATAGGCCCCTTAGCGCTCCGAATGTCTGCCAGCAGTTTCTACAGAAAGAGAGTTTCAGAACTTCTCTATCAAAAGTAACGTTCAAATCTGTTAGTTGAATGAACAGATAAGAAAGAAGTTTCACAGAATGCTTCTGTCTAGTTTTTCTTTGAAGATATTTCTTTTTCCATTATAGGCCCCTTAGCGCACCGAATGTCAACTTGCAGTTTCCACAGAAAGAGTTTTTCAGAACTCCTCAATCAAAAGTAAGGTTCAACTCTGCTAGTTCAATGCACAGGTCAGAATGAAGTTTCACAGAATGCTTCTGTGTAGTTTTTATTTGAAGTTATTCCGTTTTCCACAGTGGGCCCCTTAGCGCTCCATACGTTCGCTTGCAGTTTCTACAGAAAGAGTGTTTCAGAACGGCTCAATCAAAAGTGAGCTTCAACTCTGCTAGTTGATTGCACAGATCAGAAAGAAGTTTCGCAGAATGCTTCTGTGTAGTTTTTATTTGAAGATATTCCTTTTCCACTGTAGGCCCCTTAGCACTCCAAATGTCCATTTGCTGTTTCTACAGAAAGAATGTTTCAGAACTGCTCAATCTAAAGTAAGGTTCAAATCTGCTAGTTGAATGCACTGATCAGAAAGAAGTTTCACAGAATGCTTCTATGTAGTTTTTATATGAATTTATTCCTTTTTCCACTATAGGCCCATTAGCACTGAGAATGTCCACGTGCAGATTCTACAGAAAGAGTGTTTCAGAACTCCTCAAGCAAAAGTAAAGTTCAACTCTGCTAGTTCAATGCGCAGAAGAGAAAGAAGTTTCGCAGAATGCTTCTCTGCAGTTTTTATTTGAAGATATTCCCTTTTCCACTATAGGCCCCTTAGTGTTCCGAATGTCTGCTTGCAGTTTGTACAGAAAGAGTGTTTCAAAATTCCTCAATACTAAAGTGAGTTTCAACCCTGATTGTTGAATGGCCAGATCAGAAATATGTTTTGCAGGATGCTTCTGTGTAGTTTTTGTTTGAAGCTATTCTTTTTTCCACTATAGGCCTCTTAGCGCTCCAAATATCCGCTTGCAGTTTCTACAGAAAGAGTGTTTCAGAACTGCTCCATCAAAAGTAAGCTTCAACTCTGTTAGTTCAATGCACAGATCTGAAAGAGGTTTCACAGAATGCTTGTGTGTAGTGTTTATTTGAATATATTCCTTTTTCCACTGTAGGCCCCTTAGCACTCCGAATGTCCGCTTGCATTTTCTACAGAAAGAGTGTTTAAAAACTCCTCAATCAAATGTAAGGTTCAACACTGCTAGTTGAATGCACAGATCAGAAAGAAGTCTCGCAGAATGCTTCTGTGTAGTTTTTATTGGAAGATATTCCCTTTTCCACTATAGTCCCCTTAGTGATCTGAATGTCCACCAGCAGTTTCAATGGAAAGAGAGTTTCAGAACTGCTCAATCAAAAGGAAGGTTAAACTCTGCTAGTTGAATGCACAGATCAGAAAAAAGTTTCACAGAATGCTTCTATGTACTTTTTATTTGAAGATATTCCTTTTTCCACTATATGCCCATTAGCGCTGAGAAAGTCCACTTGCACTTTCTACAGAAAGAGTGTTTCAGAACTCCTCAATCAAAAGTAAGGTTCAACTCTGTTATTTGAATGCACAGATCAGAAAGAAGTTGCACAGAATGCTTCTGTGTATCTTTTATTTGAAGATATTCCTTTTTCCACTGTAGGCCACTTAGCGCTCCGAATGTCCGCTTGCAGTTTCTACAGAAACAGTGTCTCAGATGTGCTCAATCAAAAGTAAGGTTCAACTCTGCTAGATGAAAGCAGAGATCAGAATGAAGTTTCACAGAATGCTTCTGTGTAATTTTTATTTGAAGATATTCCTTTTTCCACTATAGGCCCCTTAGCACTCCGAATGTCCACTTTTAGTTTCTACAGAAAGAGAGTTTCAGAACTTCTCAATCAAAAGTAAGGTTCAACTCTGTTAGTTGAATGCGCAGACAAGAAAGAAGTTTCGCAGAATGCTTCTGGGTAGTTTTTATTTGAAGATATTCCTTTTTCCACTGTAGGCACATTAGCGCAATGAATGTCCGATTGCAGTTTCTACAGAAAGAGTGTTTCAGAACTGCTCAATCAAATGTAAGTTTCAACTCTTGTAGTTGAATGCACAGAAAAGAATGAAGTTTCTCAGAATCCTTCTGTGTAGCTATTATTTGAAGATATTTCTTTTTCCGCCATAGGTCCCTTAGCGTTCCGAATGTCCGCTTGCAGTTTCTACAGAAAGAGTGTCTCAGAAGTGCTCAATCAAATGTAAGGTTCAACTCTGCTAGTTAAATGCACAGATCTCAAAGAAGTTTCACAGAATGCTTCTGTGCAGTATTTATTTGAAGGTATTCGTTTTTCCACTATAGGCACCTTAGTGCTCCGAATGTCTGCTTGCAGTTACTTCTGTAAGATTGTTTGAAAAATCCTCAATCAAAAGTAAGGTTCAACTCTGCTAGTTGAATGCACAGATCATGAAGAAGTTTCACAGAATGCTTCCGTGTAGTATTTATTTCAAGTTATTCTTTTTTCCACTATAGGACTCTTAGCACTCTGAAAGTCCACTTGCAGTTTCTACAGAGAGTTTCACAACCTCTCAATCAAAAGTAAGGTTCAACTATGTTAGTTGAATGCATAGATCAGAAAGAAGTTTCGCTGAATGCTTCTGTGTAGTATTTATTTGAAGATATTCCTTTTTCCACTATAGACCCCTTAGCTCTGGGAATGTCCGCTTGCAGTTCCTACAGAAAGAGTTTTTCAGAAGTGCTCAATCAAAAGTAAGGTTCAACTCTGCTAGTTGAATGCACAGATCAGAAAGAAGTTTCGCAGAATGCTTCTGTGTAGTTTTTATTTGAAGATATTTGTTTTTCTGCTGTAGTCCTCTTAGCGCTCCGACTATCTGCTTACAGTTTCTACAGAAAGAGTGTTTCAAAACTCCTCAATTAAACGAAAGTTTCAACTCTGCTAGTTGAATGCACAGATCAGAAAGAAGTTCCGCAGAATGCATCTTTGTAGTATTTGTTTGAAGATATTCCTTTTTCCAATTTAGGCCCCTTAGCGCTCCGAATGTCCGCTTGCAGTTTCTACTGTAAGAGTGTTTCAAAACTCCTCAATCAAAAGTAAGGTTCAACTCTGCTAGTTGAATGCACAGATCAGAAAGAAGTTTTGCAGAATGCTTATGTGTAGTTTTTATTAGAAGATATTCCTTTTTCCACTAGAGGCCCCTCAGCGTTCCGAATGTCTGCGTGCAGTTTCAACAGAAATAGTGTTTCAAAACTCTCAATCAAAAGTAAGGTTCAACTCTGCTAGTTGAATGCAGAGATCAGAAAGAAGTCTCGCAGAATGCTTCTGTGTAGTTTTTATTTGAATATATTCCTTTTTCCCCTGTAGGCCTCTTAGCGCTCCGAATATCCACTTGCAGTTTCTACAGGAAGAGAGTTTCAGAACTTCTCAATAAATAGTAAGCTTCAACTCTGTTAGTTGAATGCACAGATCAGTAAGAAGTTTCACAGAATGCTTCTGTGTAGTTTTTATTTGAAGATATTCCTTCTTCCACTATAGGCCCCTTGTGCTCTGAATTTCCACTTGCAGTTTCCAGAGAAAGAGTGTTTCAAAATTCTTCAATATTAAGTAAGGTACAACTCGGCTAGTTGAATACACATATGACAAAGAAGTCTCGCAGAATGCTTCTGTGTTGTTTTTATTTGAAGATATTCCTTGTTCCACTATAGGGCCCTTAGTGCTCCGAATATCTGCTTTCTGTTTCAACAGAAAGAGAGTTCCAGAACTTCTCAATCAAAAGTAAGTTTCAAATCTGCTAGTTGAATGCACAGATCAGAAAGTAGTTTCGCAGAATGCTTCTGTGTAATTTTTATTTGAAAATATTCCTTTTTCCACTATAGGCCACTTAGTGCACTGAACGTCCACTTGCAGTTTCTACAGAAAGGTTGTTTCAGAAATCCTCGCTCAATAGTAAGGTTCAACTCTGCTAGTTGAATTCACAGATCAGACAGAAGTTTCACAGAATGATTCTGTATAGTTTTTAGTTGGACATATTCCTTTTTCCACTATAGGCCCCTTAGGTCTCCGAATGTCCGCTTCCGGTTTCAACCAAAAGAGGGTTTCAAAACTGCTCAATCAAAAGTAAGGTTCAACTCTGCTAGTTGAATGCACTGATCAGAAAGAAGTTTCGCAGAATGCTTCTGTTTAGTTTTAATTTGAATATATTCCTTTTTCCACTATAGGCCTCTTAGTGCTCCGTATCTCCACTTGCAGTTTCTACAGGAAGAGAGTTTCAGAACTTCCCAATAAAAAGTAAGGTTCAACTCTGTTAGTTGAATGCACAGATCAGAAAGAAGTTTCACAGAATGATTCTGTGTAGTTTTTATTTGAACATATTCCTTTTTCCACTATAGGCGCCTTAGGTCTCCGAATGTCCGCTTCCGGTTACAACCAAAAGAGTGTTTCAAAACTACTCAATCAAAAGTAAGGTTCAACTTTGCTAGTTGAATGCACCGATCAGAAAGAAGTTTCACAGAATGCTTCTGTGTAGTTTTAATTTGAATATATTCCTTTTTCCACTATAGGCCTCTTAGTGCTCCGAATCTCCACTTGCAGTTTCTACAGGAAGAGAGTTTCAGAACTTCCCAATAAAAAGTTAGGTTCAACTCTGTTAGTTGAATGCACAGATCAGTAAGAAGTTTCACAGAATGCTTCTGTGTAATTTTTATTTGATGATATTCCTTTTTCCACTATAGGCCCCTTTGCGCTCCGATTGTCCACTTGCAGTTTCTACAGATAGAGTGTTTCAAAATTCTGCAATCTTAAGTAAGGTTCAACTGTGCTAGTTGAATGCACAGATCAGAAAGAAGTCTAGCAGAATGCTTCTGTGTAGTTTTTATTTGAAGATATTTATTTGCCACTCTAGGCCCGTTAGTGCTCCGAATGTCCGCTTGCCGTTTCTACAGAAAGAGAGTTTCAGAACTTTTCAATGAAAAGTAAGGTTCAACTCTGTTAGTTGAATGCACAGATTGGAATGAAGTTTCACAGAATGCTTCTGTGTAGTTTTTATTTGAAGATATTCCTTTTTCCACTGTAGGTCTCTTATGGCTCCGAATGTCCACCTGCAGTTTCTACAGAAAGAGTGTTTCAAAATGTCTCAATACAAAAGTAATGTTCCACTCTGCTAGTTGAATGCACAGATCAGAAAGCAGATTCGCAGAACGCTTCTGTGTAGTTTTTATTTGAAGGTATTCCTTCTTCCACTATAGGCCCATTAGCACCCTGAATGTCCGCTTGCAGTTTCAACAGAAAGACTGTTTGAAAACTCCTCAATCAAATGTAAGGTTCAACACTCCTAGTTGAATGCACAGATCAGAAAGATGTCTCGCAGAATGCTTCTGTGTAGTTTTTATTTGAAGATATATCATTTTCCTCTATAGTCCCCTTAGCGCTCCGAAAGTCCACATGCAGTTTCTACAGAAAGAGAGTTTCAGAACTGCTCAATCAAAAGCAAGGTTCAACTCTGCTAGTTGAATGCACAGATCAAAAGAATTTTCTCAGAACGCTTCTATGTAGTTTTTATTTGAAGATATTCCTTTTTCCAATATAGGCCCATTAGCGCTGAGAGTGTCCACTTGCAGTCTCTACAGAAAGAGTGTTTCAGAATTCCTCAATCAAAAGTAAGGTTCAACTCTGGTAGTTCAATGCACAGATGAGAAAGAAGTTTCGCAGAATGAATCTGTGTAGTTTTTATTTGAAGATATTCCTTTTTCCACTATAGGCCCCTTAGCGCACAGAATGTCCACTTTCAGTTTCTACAGAAACAGTTTCAGAAATCCTCAATCAAAATTAAGGTTCAACTCTGCTAGTTGAATGCACAGATCAGAAAGAAGTTTCACAGAATGCTTCTGTGTACTTTTTATTTGAAGATATTCCTTTTTCCACTATAGGCCCCATTGCTCTCCGAATGTCCGCGTGCAGTTTCAACCGAAAGAGTGTTTCAAAACTCCTCAATCAAAAGTAATGTTCAGCTATGCTAGTTTAATGCACTGATCAGAAAGCAGTTTCGCAGAATGCTTCTGTCTAGTTTTTATTTGAAGATATTCCTCTTTCCAATATAGGCCCCTTAGCGCTCCGAATCTCCACTTGCCTTTTCTACAGGAAGAGAGTTTCAGAACTTCTCAATAAAAAGTAAGGTTCAACTCTTTTAGTTGAATGCACAGATCAGTAAGAATTTTCACAGAATTCTTCTGTGTAGGTTTAATTTGAAGATATTCCTTTTTCCACTATACGCCCCTTTTGCTCCTTATGTCCACTTGCAGTTTCCAGAGAAAGAGTGTTTCAAATTTCTTCAATCTTAAGTAAGGTTCAGCTCTGCTAGTTGAATGCACATATCAGAAAGAAGTCTCGCAGAATGCTTCTGTGTAGTTTTTATTTGAAGATATTCCTTATTCCACTATAGGCCCCTAGCGCTTCTAATGTCCACTTACAGTTTCTAGAGGAAGAGTGTTTCAAAATTCTTCAATCTTAAGTTTCAACTCTGCTACTTTAATGCACAGATCAGAGAGAAGTCTCACAGAATGCTTCTGTGTAATTTTTATTTGAAGATAATCCTTTTTCCACTATAGGCCCCTTAGCGCTCCGAAGGTCCGCTTGCAGTTTCTACAGATTCAGAGTTTCAGAACTTCTCAATCAAAAGTAAGTTTCAACTCTGTTAGTTGAATGCACAGATCAGAAAGTAGTTTCGCAGAATGCTTCTCTGTAGTTTTTTTTAAGATATTCCTTTTTCCTCTATAGGACTCTTAGCGCTCTGAATGTCCGCTTGCAGGTTCTACAGAAAGAGTGTTTAAAAACTCCTCCAGCAAAACTAAGCTTCATATCTGCTAGTTGAATGCAGAGATCAGAAAGAAGTCTCACAGAATGCTTCTGTGTAGTTTTTATTTCAAGATATTCCTTTTTCCACTGTAGGCTGCTTAGCGCTCCAAATGTCCGCTTCAGTTTGTACAGAAAGAAAGTTTCACAACTCCTCAATCAAAAGTAAGGTTCAACTCTGTTAGCTGAATGCACAGATCAGAAAGAAGTCTCACAGAATGCTTCTATGTAGTTTTTATTTCAAGATATTCCTTTTTGCTCTATGCCCCTTAAAGGTCCAAATGACCGCTTGCAGTTTCTACAGAAAGAGAGTTTCAGAACTCTTCAATCAAAAGTAAGGTTCAACTCTGCTAGTTGAATGCACAGATCATAAAGAAGTTTTGCAGAATGATTCTGTGTAGTTTTTATTTGAAGATATTCCTTTTTCCACTACAGGCCCCTTTGTGCTACGACTGTGCTCTTGAAGTTACTTCACAAAGAGAGTTTCAGAACTGCTCAATAAAAAGTGAGGTTCAACTCTGCTAGTGAAATGCACAGATCAGAAAGAAGTTTCACAGAATGCTGTGTAGTTTTTATTTGAAGATATTTCTTTTTCCACTATAGGCGCCTTAGCAATCAGAGTGTCCGATTGCAATTTCTACAGAAAGAGTGTTTCAAAACTTCTCAATGAAAAGTAAGGCTCAAATCTGCTAGTTGAATGCACAGATCAGAAAGAAGTCTCTCAGAATGCTTCTGTGTAGTTTTTACTTGAAGATACTCCTTTTTCCACTATAGGTTGTTTAGTGCTATGAATGTGCACTTGCAGTTTCAACAAAAAGAGAGTTTCAGAACTGCTCAATAAAAACTAAGGTTCAACTCTGCTAGCTGAATCCACAGATCAGAAAGAAGTTTCGGAGAATGCTTCTGTGTAGTTTTTATTTGAAGATATTCCCTTTTTCACTACAGGCCCCTTAGTCCTCCGAATGTCAGCTTGCAGTTTCTACAAAAAGAGAGTTTCAGAACTTCTCAATCAAAAGTAAGGTTCAACTCTGTTAGTTGAATGCACCAATCAGAAAGAAGTTTCGCAGAATGCTTCTTTGTTGTTTTTATTTGAAGATATTCCTTTTTTCACTAGTGGCCCCTTAGCGCTTTGAATGTCCAATTGCGGTTTATACAGAAAGAGTGTTTCAGAACTCCTCAATCAAAAGTAAGGTTCAATTCTGCTAGTTGAATGCAAAGATCAGAAAGAAGTTTCGCAGAATTCTTCTGTGTAGTTTTGATTTGAAGATATTCCTTTTTCCACTCTAGGCCCCTTAGCGCACCGAATTTTCTGCTTGCAGTTTCTACAGAAAGAGTGTTTCAAAACTCCTCAATCAAATGTAAGGTTCAACTCCGCTAGTTGAATGCACAAATCAGAAAGAAGTTTCACAGAATGCTTTTGTGTAGTTTTTCTTTGAAAATATTCCTTTTTCCACTATAGACCCATTAGCGCTCTGAATGTCTGCTTGCAGTTTCTACAGAAAGAGTGTTTCAGAACTTCTCAATCAAAAGTAAGGTTCAACTCTGCTAGTTGAATGCACGGATCAGAAAGAAGTTTCGCAGAATGCTTCTGTGTAGTTTTTATTAGGAGATATTCCTTTTTCCACTATAGGCCACTTAGCGCTCCGAATGTACTCTTGCAGTTTCTGCAAAAAGAGTGTTTCAAAATTCTTCAATCAAAAGAAAGTTTTAACTCTGCTGGGTAAATGCACAGATCAGAAAGAATTTTCGCAGGATGCTTCTGTGTAGTTTTTATTTCAAGATATTCCTTTTTCCACTTTAGGCCCCTTAGCGCTCCAACTGTCTGCTTGCAGTTTCTACAGAGACAGAGTTTCAGAACTTCTGATTCAAAAGTAAGGTTCAACTCTGTTAGTTGAATGCACAGATCTAAAAGAAGTTCCACAGAATGCTTCTGTTTGTTTTTATTTGAAGAGATTCCTTTTTCCACTATAGGCCCCTTAGCGCTCTTAATGTCCGCTTGCAATTTCTACACAGAGAGAGTTTCAGAACTTCTCATTCAAAAGTAAGCTTCAACTCTGTTAGTTGAATGCACAAATCAGAAAGAAGTTTCACAGAATGATTCTGTGTAGTTTGTATTTGAAGATATTCCTTTTTCCACTATAGGCCTCTCACTGCTCCGAATGTCCGCTGGCAGTTTCTACAGAAAGAGAGGTCCAGAACTTCTCAATCAAAAGTAATGTTCAACTCTGTTAGTTCAATGCACAGATCAGAAAGAAGTTTCACAGAATGCTTCTGTGTAGTTTTTATTTGAAGATATTCCTTTTTCCACGATAGGCCCCTTAGTGTTCCGAACATCCGGTGCAGTTTCTAGAGAGAATTTCAGAACTTCTCAGTCAAAAGTAAGGTTCAACTCTGTTAGTTGAATGCTTAGTTCAGAAAGAAGTTACGCAGAATGCTTCTGTGTAGTTTTTATTTGAAGATATTAAATTTTCCACTATAGGCCCCTTAGCGCTCCGAACATCCGCTTGCAGTTTCTAGAGAGTGAGAGTTTCAGAACTTCTCAATCAAAAGTAAGGTTCAACTCTGTTAGTTGAATGCTTAGAGCAGAAAGAAGTTTCGCAGAATACTTCCCTGTAGTTTTTATTTGAAGATATTACTTTATCCAGTATAGGCCCCTCAGCGTTCTGAATGTCCACTTGCAGTTTCTACAGAAAGAGAGTTTCAGAACTTCTCATTGCAAAGTAAGGTTCAACTCTGTTAGTTGAATGCACAGATGAGACAGTAGTATCGCAGAATGCTTCCGTGTAGTTTTTATTTGAAGATATTCCTTTTTCCACTATTGGCCCCATAGTGCTCCGAATGTCGCTTGCAGTTCCCACAGAAAGAGTGTTTCAGAACTGCTCAATCAAAAGTAAGGTTGAACTCTGCTAGTTGAAAACACAGATCAGAAAGAAGTTTCACAGAATGCTTCTGTGTATTTTTTATGTGAAGATATTCCTTTTTCCAATTTAGGCCCCTTAGTACTCTGAATGTCCGCCTGCAGTTTCTACAGAAAGATTATTTCAGAACACCTCAATCAAAAGTAAGGTTCAACTCTGCAAGTTGAATGCACAGATCAGAAAGAAGTTTCGCAGAATGCTTCTGTGAATTTTTTATTTGAAGATATTCCTTTTTCCATTTTAGGCCCCTTATTGCTCTGAATGTCCGCCTGCACTTTCTACAGAAAGAGTATTTCAGAACACCTCAATCAAAAGTAAGCTTCAACTCTGCTAGATGAATGCACAGATCAGAAAGATGTTTCGGAGTATGCTTCTGTGTAGTTTTTATTTCAAGATATCCTTTTCCCTCTATCGGCCCATCAGAGATCAGAATGTCCGCTTGCAGTTTCTACAGAAAGAGTGTTTCAGAACTGCTCAATCAAAACTAAGATTCAACTCGGCTAGTTGAATGGACAGAACAGAGAGAAGTTTCACACGATGCTTCTGTGTAGTTTTTATTAGGAGATATTCCTTTTTCCAATATAGGCCCCTTAGCGATCTGAATGTCCTCTTGCAGTTTCTGCAAAAAGAGTGTTTCAAAACTCCTCAATAAAAGGAAAGTTTTCACTCTGCTGGGTAAATGCATAGATCAGAAAGAAGTTTTGCAGAATGCTTCTGTGTAGGCTTTATTGTTTGCAGTTTCTACAGAGACAGAGTTTCAGAACTTCTGATTCAAAAGTAAGGTTCAACTCTGTTAGTTGAATGCACATATCTAAAAGAAGTTTCACAGAATGCTTCTGTGTAGTTTTTATTTGAAGATATTCCTTTTTCCACTGTAAGCCTCTCACCACTCCGAATGTACGCTGGCAGTTTCTACAGAAAGAGAGGTCCAGAACTTCTCAATCAAAAGTAAGGTTCAACTCTGTTAGATGAATGCACAGATCAGAAAGTAGTTTCGCAGAATGCTTATGTGTAGTTTTCATTTGAAGATATTCCTTTTTCCACTACAGGCCCCTTAGCACTCCAAATATCCGCTTGCAGTTTCAACAGAGAGAGAGTTTCAGAACTTCTCATTCAAAAGTAAGTTTCAACTCTGTTAGTTAAATGCACAGATTAGAAAGGAGTTTCACAGGATTATTCTGTGCAGTTATTATTTAAAGATATTCTTTTTCCACTATGGCCTTCTTAGCACTCCGAATGTCCGCTAGCAGTTTCTAGAGAAAGAAAGTTCCAGAACTTCTCAATCAAAAGTAAGGTTCAACTCTGTTATTTGAATGCACAGATCATAAGGAAGTTTCGCTGAATGCTTCTGTGTAGTTTTTATTTGAAGACATGCCGTTTTCCACTATAGGCCCCTTAGCGCTCCGTATGTCCCCTTGCAGTTACTACAAAAAGAATGTTTCAAAACTCCTCAATCAAAAGTAAGGTTCAAATCTTCCTCGTAAATGCACAGATCAGAAAGAAGTTTCGCAGAATGCTTCTGTGTAGTTTTTATTTGAAGATATTCCTTTTTCCACTATAGGCCCCTTAGCGCTCTGAATGTCCAATTGCAGTCCCTATAGAAAGAGTGTTTCAGAACTGCTGAATCAAAGTAAGGTTCAACTCTGTTAGGTGAATGCACAGATCAGAAACAAGTTTCACAGAATTCTTCTGTGTAGTTTTAATTTGAAGATATTCCTTTTTCTTTTTTTATTTATTTTTTTATTTTTTTTATTTTTTTATTTTTATTATACTTTAGGTTTTAGGGTACATGTGCACAATGTGCAGGTTTGTTACATATGTATCCATGTGCCATGTTGATTTCCTGCACCCATTAACTCGTCATTTAGCATTAGGTGTATCTCCTAATGCTGTCCCTCCCCCCTCCCCCCACCCCACAACCATCCCCGGAGTGTGATGTTCCCCTTCCTGTGTCCATGAGTTCTCATTGTTCAATTCCCACCTATGAGAGAGAACATGCGGTGTTTGGTTTTTTGCCCTTGCGAGAGTTTACTGAGAATGATGTTTTCCAGTTTCATCCATGTCCCTACAAAGGACACGAACTCATCATTTTTTATGGCTGCATAGTATTCCATGGTGTATATGTGCCACATTTTCTTAATCCAGTCTATCGTTGTTGGACATTTGGGTTGGATCCAACTCTTTGCTATTGTGAATAGTGCCGCAATAAACATACGTGTGCATGTGTCTTTATAGCAGCAAGATTTATAGTCCTTTGGGTATATACCCAGTAATGGGATGGCTGGGTCAAATGGTATTTCTAGTTCGAGATCCCTGAGGAATCGCCACCCTGACTTCCACAATGGTTGAACTAGTTTACAGTCCCACCAACAGTGTAAAAGTGTTCCTATTTCTCCACATCCTCTCCAGCACCTGTTGTTTCCTGATTTTTTAATGATGGCCATTCTAACTGGTGTGAGATGGTATCTCACTGTGGTTTTGATTTGCATTTCTCTGATGGCCAGTGATGATGAGCATTTCTTCATGTGTTTTCTGGCTGCATAAATGTCTTCTTTTGAGAAGTGTCTCTTCATGTCCTCTGCCCACTTTTTGATGGGGTTGTTTGTTTTTTTCTTGTAAATTTGTTTGAGTTCATTGTAGATTCTGGATATTAGCCCTTTGTCAGATGAGTAGGTTGCAAAAATTTTCTCCCATTCTGTAGGTTGCCTGTTCATTCTGATGATAGTTTCTTTTGCTGTGCAGAAGCTCTTTAGTTTAATGAGATCCCATTTGTCGATTTTGGCTTTTGTTTCCATTGCTTTTGGTGTTTTAGACATGAATTCCTTGCCCACGCCTATGTCCTGAATGGTATTGCCTAGGTTTTCTTGTAGGATTTTAATGGTTTTAGGTCTAACATATAAGTCTTTAATCCATCTTGAATTAATTTTTGTATGAGGTGTAAGGAAGGGATCCAGTTGCAGCTTTCTACATATGGCTAGCCAGTTTTCCCAGCACCATTTATTAAATAGGGAATCCTTTCCCCATTTCTTGTTTTTGTCAGGTTTGTCAAAGATCAGATAGTTGTAGCTATGCGGCATCATTTCTGAGGGCTCTGTTCTGTTCCATTGATCTATGTCTCTGTTGTGGTACCAGTACAATGCTGTTTTGGTTACTGTAGCCTTGTAGTATAGTTTAAAGTCAGGTAGCGTGATGCCTCCAGCTTTGTTCTTTGGGCTTAGGATTGACTTGGTGATGCGGGCTCTTTTTTGGTCCCATATGAACTTTAAAGTAGTTTTTTCCAATTCTGTGAAGAAAGTCATTGGTAGCTTGATGGGGATGGCATTGAATCTATAAACTACCTTGGGCAGTATGGCCATTTTCACGATATTGATTCTTCCAACCCATGAGCATGGAATGTTCTTCCATTTGTTTGTATCCTCTTTTATTTCATTGAGCAGTGGTTTGTAGTTCTCCTTGAAGAGGTCCTTCACATCCCTTGTAAGTTGGATTCCTAGGTATTTTATTCTCTTTGAAGCAATTGTGGATGGGAGTTCACTCATGATTTGGCTCTCTGTTTGTCTGTTATTGGTGTACAAGAATGCTTGTGATTTTTGTACATTAATTTTGTATCCTGAGACTTCGCTGAAGTTGCTAATCAGCTTAAGGAGATTTTGGGCTGAGACAATGGGGTTTTCTAGATATACAATCATGTCATCTGCAAACAGGGACAATTTGACTTCCTCTTTTCCTAATTGAATACCTTTTATTTCCTTCTCCTGCCTGATTGCTCTGGCCAGAACTTCCAGCACTATGTTGAATAGGAGCGGTGAGAGAGGGCATCCCTGTCTTGTGCCAGTTTTCAGAGGGAATGCTTCCAGTTTTTGCCCATTCAGTATGATATTGGCTGTCGGTTTGTCGTAGATAGCTCTTATTATTCTGAGATAGGTCCCATCAATACCTAATTTATTGAGAGTTTTTAGCATGAAGGGTTGTTGAATTTTGTCAAAGGCCTTTTCTGCATCTATTGAGATAATCATGTGGTTTTTGTCTTTGGTTCTGTTTATATGCTGGATTACATTTATTGATTTGCATATGTTGAACCAGCCTTGCATCCCAGGGATGAAGCCCACTTGATCATGGTGGATAAGCTTTTTGATGTGCTGCTGGATTCGGTTTGCCAGTATTTTATTGAGGATTTTTGCATCAATGTTCATCAAGGATATTGGTCTGAAATTCTCTTTTTCGGTTATGTCTCTGCCAGGTTTTGGTATCAGGATGATGCTGGCTTCATAAAATGTGTTAGGGAGGATTCTCTCTTTTTCTATCGATTGGAATAATTTCAGAAGTAATGGTACCAGTTCCTCCTTGTACCTCTGGTAGAATTCAGCTGTGAATCCATCAGGTCCTGGACTCTTTTTGGTTGGTAAGCTATTGATTATTGCCACAATTTCAGAACCTGTTATTGGTCTATTCAGAGATTCAACTTCTTCCTGGTTTAGTCTTGGGAGGGTGTATTTGTCGAGGAATTTATCCATTTCTTCTAGATTTTCTAGTTTATTTGCATAGAGTTGTTTGTAGTATTCTCTGATGGTAGATTGTATTTCTGTGGGATCGGTGGTGATATCCCCTTTTTCGTTTTTTATTGCATCTATTTGATTCGTCTCTCTTTTCTTCTTTATTGGTCTTGCTAGTGGTCCATCAATTTTGTTGATCTTTTCAAAAAATCAGCTCCTGGATTCATTAATTTTTTGAAGGGTTTTTTGTGTCTCTATTTCCTTCAGTTCTGCTCTGATTTTAGTTATTTCTAGCCTTCTGCTAGCTTTTGAATGTGTTTGCTCTTGCTTTTCTAGTTCTTTTAATTGTGATGTTAGGGAGTCAATTTTGGATCTTTCCTGCTTTCTCTTGTGGGCATTTAGTGCTATAAATTTAACTCTACACACTGCTTTGAATGTGTCCCAGAGATTCTGGTATGTTGTGTCTTTTTTCTCGTTGGTTTCAAAGAACATCTTTATTTCTGCCTTCATTTCATTATGTACCCAATAGTCATTCAGGAGCAGGTTGTTCAGTTTCCATGTAGTAGAGCGGTTTTGAGTGAGTTTCTTAATCCTGAGTTCTAGTTTGATTGCACTGTGGTCTGAGAGACAGTTTGTTATAATTTCTATTCTTTTACATTTGCTGAGGAGAGCTTTACTTCCAACTATGTGGTCAATTTTGGAATAGGTGTGGTGTGGTGCTGAAAAAAATGTATATTCTGTTGACTTGGGGTGGAGAGTTCTGTAGATGTCTATTAGGTCCACTTTATGTAGAGCTGAGTTCAATTCCTGGATATCCTTGTTAACTTTCTGTCTCGTTGATCTGTCTAATGCTGACAGTGGGGTGTTACAATCTCCCATTATTATTGTGTGGGAGTTTAAGTCCCTTTGTAGGTCACTCAGGACTTGCTTTATGAATCTGGGTGCTCCTGTGTTGGGTGCATATATATTTAGGATAGTTAGCTCTTCTTGTTGAATTGATCCCTTTACCATTATGTAATGGCCTTCTTTGTCTCTTTTGATCTTTGTTGGTTTAAAGTCTATTTTATCAGAGACTAGGATTGCAACCCCTGCCTTTTTTTGTTTTCCAGTTGCTTGATAGATCTTCCTCCACCCCTTTATTTTGAGTCTATGTGTGTCTCTGCACATGAGATGGGTTTCCTGAATACAGCACACTGATGGGTCCTGACTCCTTATCCAGTTTGCCAGTCTGTGTCTTTTGATTGGAGCATTTAGCCCATTTACATTTAACGTTAATATTGTTATGTGTGAATCTGATCCTGTCATTATGATGTTAGTTGGTTATTTTGCTCGTTATTTGCTATAGTTTCTTCCTAGTCTCGATGGTCTTTACAATTTGGCATGTTTTTGCAGTGGCTGGTACCGGTTTTTCCTTTCCATGTTTACTGCTTCCTTCAGGAGCTCTTTTAGGGCAGGCCTGGTGGTGACAAAATCACTCAGCATTTGCTTGTCTGTAAAGTGTTTTATTTCTCCTTCACTTATGAAGCTTAGTTTGGTGGGATAGGAGATTCTGGGTTGAAAATTCTTTTCTTTAAGAATGTTGAATATCGGCCCCCACTCTCTTCTGGCTTGTAGAGTTTCTGCTGAGAGATCAGCTGTTAGTCTGATGGGCTTCCCTTTGTGGGTAACCCGACCTTTCTCTCTGGCTGCCCTTAACATTTTTTCTTTCATTTCAACTTTGGTGAATCTGACAATAATGTGTCTTGGAGTTGCCCTTCTCGAGGAGTATCTTTGTGGCGTTCTCTGTATTTCCTGAATCTGAATGCTGGCCTGCCTTGCTAGATTGGGGAATTTCTCCTGGATAATATCTTGCAGAGTGTTTTCCAACTTGGTTCCGTTCTCCCCATCATTTTCAGGTACACCAATCAGACGTAGGTTTGGTCTTTTCACATAGTCCCAAATTTCTTGGAGGATTTGTTCATTTCTTTTTATCCTTTTTTCTCTAAACTTCCCTTCTCTCTTCATTTCATTCATTTCATCTTCCATCAGCGATACCCTTTCTTCCAGTTGATCGCATCTGCTACTGAAGCTTCTGCAATATTCGCGTAGTTCTCAAAACTTGGCTTTCAGCTCCATCAGCTCCTTGAAGCCCTTCTCTCCATTGGTTATTCTAGTTATCCATTCTTCTAATTTTTTTTCAAAGTTTTTAACTTCTTTGCTGTTGTTTTTAATTTCCTCTCGTAGCTAAGAGTAGTTTGATTGTCTGAAACCTTCTTCCCTCAACTCATCAAAGTCATCCTCCATCCAGCTTTGTTCCGTTGCTGGTGAGGAACTGCATTCCTTTGGAGGAGGAGAGGTGCTCTGTTTTTAGAGTTTCCAGTTTTTTTGGTCTGTTTTTTCCCCATCTTTGTGGTTTTATCTACTTTTTGTCTTTGATGATGGTGATGTACAGATGGGTTTTTGGTGTGGATGTCCTTTCTGTTTGTTAGTTTTCCTTCTACCAGACAGGACCCTCAGCTGCAGGTCTGTTGGAGTTTACTAGAGGTGCACTGCAGACCCTGTTTGGCTGGGTGTCAGCAGCGGTGGCTGCAGAACAGCGGATTTTCGTGAGACCACAAATTCAGCTGTCAGATAGTTCCTCTGAAAGTTTTGTCTCAGAGAAGTACCGGGTGGAATGAGGTGTCAGTCTGTCCCTACTGGGGGCAGCCTCCCAGTTAGGCTGCTCAGGGGTGAGGGACCCACTTTAGGAGGCAGTCTGACCGTTCTCAGACATCCAGCAGCGTGCTGGGAGAACCACTACTCTCTTCAAAGCTGTCAGTCAGACAGGGACATTTAAGTCTGTGGAAGTTCTTGCAGAGTCTTTGTTTGTCTGTGCCCTGCCCCCAGAGGTGGAGCCTACAGAGGCAGGAAGGCCTCCTTGAGCTGTGGTGGGCTCCACCCAGTTCGAGCTTCCTGGCTGCTTTGTTTACCAAAGCAAGCCTGGGCAATGGCGGGCGCCCTTCCCCCAGACTCTCTGCCACCACGCAGCTTGACCTCAGACTGCTGTGCTAGCAATTAGCGAGACTCCGTGGGCATAGGACCCTCTGAGCCAGGTGCGGGACACAATCTCCTAGTGTGCCGTTTTCCAGGCCCATTGGAAAAGCGCAGCATTAGGATCCGACTGACCCGATAATAAAGGTGCCGTCTGCGTCCCATTTCTTCGACTAGGAAAGGGAACTCCCTGACCCCTTGCGCTTCCCGAGTGAGGAAATGCCTCGACCTGCTTTGGCTCGCACACAGTGAGCTTCACCAACTGTCCTGCACCCACTGTTAGGAACTCCCTAGTGAGATGAAACTGGTATCTCAAGCAGAAATGCACAAATCAACCATCTTCTGTGTCGCTGGGGCTAGGAGCTGGAGACCGGAGCTGTTCCTATTCGGCCATCTTGGCTCCACCTGAAGCTTACTTTTGATTGAGCAGTTTTGAAACACTCTTTCTGTAGAAACTGCAAGCTGACATTCCGAGCGCTAAGGGGCCAATAGTGGAAAAAGAAATACCTCCAAATAAAAACTACACAGAAGCATTCTGTGAAACTTCTTTCTGTTCTGTGCATTCAACTAACAGAGTTGAAGCTTTCTTTTGATTGAGAAGTTCTGAAACACTCTTTCTGTAGAAACTGCAAGTGGACATTTGGAGCGCTAAGGGGCCAATAGTGGAAAAAGGAATATCTTCAAATAAAAACTACACAGAAGCATTCTGTGAAACTTCTTTCCCTTCTGTCCATTCAACTAACAGAGTTGAAGCTTACTTTTGATTGAGCAGTTCTGAAACACTCTTTCTGTTGAAATTGCAAGTTGACATTCCGAGCCCAAAGGGGCCTATAATGGAAAAAGGAATATCTCCAAATAAAAACTACACAGAAGCATTCTGTGAAACTTCCTTCTGTTCTGTGCATTTAACTAACAGAGTTGAAGCTTACTTTTGATTGAGCAGTTCTGAAACACTCTTTATGTAGAAACCGCAAGTGGACATTCGGAGCGCTAAGGTGTCTATAGTGGAAAAAGGAATATCTTCAAATAAAAACTACACAGAGGCATTCTGTGAGACTTCTTTCTCTTCTGTCCATTCAACTAACAGAGTCGTAGCTTACTTTTGATTGAGCCGTTCTGAAACACTCTTTCTGTAGAAACTGCAAGTAGATATTCCGAGCGCTAAAGGGCTTGTAGTGGAAAAAGGGATATCTCCAAATAAAAACTACACAGAAGCATTCTGTGAACCTTCTTTCTGTTCTGTGCATTCAACTAACAGAGTTGAAGCTTACTTTTGATTGAGCAGTTCTGAAAGACTCTTTCTGTAGAAACTGCAAGTGGATATTCCGAACGCTAAGGGGTCTATAGTGGAAAAAGGAATACCTTCAAATAAAAACTACACAGAAGCATTATGTGAAACTTCTTTCTGTTCTGTGCATTCAGCTAACAGAGTTGAAGCTTACTTATGATTGAGCAGTTTGGAAACACTCCTTTTGTAGAAACTGAAATTGGAAATTAGGAGCGCTAAGCGGCCTATAGAGGAAAAGGTATGTCTTCAAACAGAAACTACACAGAAGCATTCTGAGAAACTTCTTTCTGTTCTGTGCATTCAAGTAACAGAGTTGAAGCTAACTTTTGATTGAGCAGTTCTGAAACAATCTTTCTGTAGAAACTGCAAGTGGACATTCGGAGCGCTAAGGGGCCTAGTGTGGAAAAAGAAATATCTCCAAATAAAAACTACACAGAAGCATTCTGTGAAACTTCTTCCTGTTCTGTGCATTCAACTAACAGATTTGAAGCTTACTTTTGATTGAGCAGTTCTGAAACACTCTTTCTGTACAAACTGCAAGTTGACATTCCGAGCGCAAAGGGGCCTAGAGTGGAAAAAGAAATATCTCCAAATAAAAACTACACAGAAGCATTCTGTGAAACTTCCTTCTGTTCTGTGCATTTAACTAACAGAGTTGAAGCTTACTTTTGATTGAGCAGTTCTGAAACACTCTTTATGTAGAAACCGCAAGTGGACATTCGGAGCGCTAAGGTGTCTATAGTGGAAAAAGGAATATCTTCAAATAAAAACTACACAGAGGCATTCTGTGAGACTTCTTTCTCTTCTGTCCATTCAACTAACAGAGTTGTAACTTACTTTTGATTGAGCCATTCTGAAACACTCTTTCTGTAGAAACTGCAAGTAGACATTCCGAGCGCTAAAGGGCTTGTAGTGGAAAAAGGGATATCTCCAAATAAAAACTACACAGAAGCATTCTGTGAACCTTCTTTCTGTTCTGTGCATTCAACTAACAGATTTGAAGCTTACTTTTGATTGAGCAGTTCTGAAAGACTCTTTCTGTAGAAACTGCAAGTGGATATTCCGAACGCTAAGGGGTCTATAGTGGAAAAAGGAATATCTTCAAATAAAAACTACACAGAAGCATTATGTGAAACTTCTTTCTGTTCTGTGCATTCAGCTAACAGAGTTGAAGCTTACTTATGATTGAGCAGTTCGGAAACACTCCTTTTGTAGAAACTGAAATTGGAAATTAGGATGCTAAGCGGCCTATAGAGGAAAAAGGTATGTCTTCAAACAGAAACTACACAGAAGCATTCTGAGAAACTTCTTTCTGTTCTGTGCATTCAAGTAACAGAGTTGAAGCTTACTTTTGATTGAGCAGTTCTGAAACACTCTTTCTGTAGAAACTGCAAGTTGACATTACGAGTGATAAGGGGCCTATAGTGGAAAAAGGGATGTCTTCAAATAAAAACTACACAGAAGCATTCTGTGAAACAACTTTCTGTTCTGTGCACTCAACTAACAGAGGTGAAGCTTACTTTTGATTGAGCAGTTCTGAAACACTCATTCTGTAGAAACTGCAAGTGGACATTGGGAGCGCTATGGGGCCTATAGTGGAAAAAGATATATCTTGAAATAAAAACTACACAGAAGCATTCTGTGAAACTTCTTTCTGTTCTATGCATTCACCTAACAGATTTGAAGCTTACCTTTGATTGAGCACTTCTGAAACACCCTTTCTGTCGAAACTGCAAGTGGACATTCTGAACAAAGGGGCCTTTGGTGGAAAAAGGAATATCTTCAAATAAAGACTACACAGAAGCATTCTGTGAAACTTCTTTCTGTACTGTCCATTGGACTAACAGAGTTGAAGCTTACTTTTGATTGAGCAGTTCTGAAACACTCTTTCTTTTGAAAATGCAAGTTGACATTCCGAGCCCTAAGGGGCCTATAGTGGAAAAAAAATATCTCCAAATAAAAACTACACAGAAGCATTCTGTGAAACTTCGTTCTGTTCTGTGCATTTAACTAACAGAGTTAAAGCTTACTTTGGATTGAGCAGTTCTGAAACACTCTTTCTGTAGGAACTGCAAGTGGACATTCGGAGCGCTAAGGTGTCTATAGTGGAAAAAGGAATATCTTCAAATAAAAACTACACAGAAGCATTCGGTGAAACTTCTTTCTGTTCTGTCCATTCAACTAACAGAGTTGAAGCTTACTTTTGATTGAGCACTTCTGAAACACTCTTTCTGTAGAAACTGCAAGTAGACATTCTGAGCACTAAGGTTCCTATAGTGGAAAAAGGAATATCCCCAAATAAAAACCACACAGAAGCATTCTGTGAAACTTCTTTCTTTTCTGTGCATTCAACTAACAGAGTTGAAGAATACTTTCAGTGAGCAGTTGTGAAACACTCTTTCTGTAAAAACTGCAAGTGGACATTCAGAGCCTAAGGGCCTATATGGAAAAAGGAACATCTTCCAATAAAAACTACACAGAAGCATTCTGTGAAACTTCTTTCTGTTCTGTCCATTCAACAACAGAGTTGAAGCTTACTTTTGATTGAGCAGTTCTGATACACTCTTTCTGTAGAAACTGCAAGTTGACATTCCGAGTGCTAAAGGGTTTGTAGTAATTAAAGGTATATCTTCAAATAAAAACTACACAGAAGCATTCTGAGAACCTTCTTTCTATTCTGTGCATTCAACTAACAGATTTGAAGCTTATTTTTGATTGAGCAGTTCTGAAACAATCTTTCTGTAGAAACTGCAAGTTGACATTCTGAGCGCTAAGGGGCCTATAGTGGAAAAAGAAATATCTCCAAATAAAATCTACACAGAAGCATTCTGTGAAACTTCTTTCTGTTCTGTCCATTCAACTAACAGCTTTGAAGCTTACTTTTGATTGAGCAGTTCTGAAAGACTCTTTCTGTAGAAACTGCAAGTTGACATTCCGAGCTCAAAGGGGCCTAGAGTGGAAAAAGTAATATCTCCAAATAAAAACTACACAGAAGCATTCTGTGAATCTTCTTTCTGTTCTGTCCATTCAACTAACAGAGTTGAAGATAACTTTTGAATGAGCAGTCCTGAAACACTCTTTCTGTAGAAACTGCAAGTTGACATCCGTGCGCTAAGGGGCATATAGTGAAAAAGAGTTGCCTTCAAATAAAAACTACACAGAAGCATTCTGTGAAACTTCTTTCTGTTCTGTGCATTCAACTAACAGAGTTGAAGCTTACTTTTTATTGAGCAGTTCTGACACACTCATTCTGTAGAAACTGCAAGTGTACATTGGGAGTGCTATGGGGACTATAGTGGAAAAAGGAATATCTTAAATAAAAACTACACAAAAGCACTCTGTGAAACTTCTTTCTATTCTGTCCATTCAACTAACAGAGTTGAAGCTCACATTTGATTGAGCACTTCTGAAGCACCCTTTCTGTTGAAATTGCAAGTGGACATTTTGAACGCTAAGGGGCCTGTAGTGGAAAAAGGTATATCTTCAAATAAAAACTACACAGAAGCATTCTGTGAAACTTCTTTCTGTTCTGTGCATTCAACTAACAGATTTGAAGCTTACTTTTGATTGAGCACTTCTGAAACACCCTTTCTGTAGAAACTGCAAGTGGACATTCTGAACGAAGGGGCCTATAGTGGAAAAAGGAATATCTTCAAACAAAAACTACACAGAGGCAGTATGTGAAACTTCTTTCTGTTCTGTGCATTCAGCTAACAGAGCTGATGCTTACTTATGATTGAGCAGTTCTGAAACACTCTTTTTGTAGAAACTGAAATTGGAAATTCGGATCGGTAAGCGGCCTATTGAGGAAAAAGATATATCTTCAAATACAAACTACACAGAAGCATTCTGAGAAACTACTTTCTGTTCTGTGCATTCAAGTAACAGAGTTGAAGCTCACTTTTGATTGAGCAGTTCTGAAACAATCTTTCTGTAGAAACTGCAAGTGGACATTCAGAGTGCTAAGGGGCCTAGATTGGAAAAAGTAATATCTCCAAATAAAAACCACACAGAAGCATTCTGTGAAACATCTTTCTGTTCTGTCCATTCACCTAACAGATTTGAAGCTTACTTTTGATTGAGCAGTTCTGAAAGACTCTTTCTGTAGAAACTGCAAGTTGACATTCTGAGCGCAAAGGGGCCTAGGGTGGAAAAAGTAATATCTCCAAATAAAAATTGCACAGAAGTATTCTGTGAATCTTCTTTCTGTTCTGCCCATTCAACTAACAGAGTTGAAGATTAGGTTGAATGAGCAGTCCTGAAACACTCTTTCTGTAGAAAGTGCAAGTTGACATCCGAGCGCTAAGGGGCATATAGTGGAAAAAGAGATGTCTTCAAACAAAAACTACACAGAAGCATTCTGTGAAACTTCTGTTCTGTGCATTCATCTAACAGAGTTGAAGCTTACTTTTGATTGAGGAGTTCTGAAACACTCTTTCTGTAGAAACTGCAAGTGGACATTTGGAGAGCTAAGGTTCCTATAGTGGAAAAAGGATTAGCTTCAAATAGAAACTACACAGAAGCATTCGGTGAAACTTCTTTCTGTTCTGTCCATTCAACTAACAGAGTTGAAGCTTACTTTTGATTGAGCAGTTCTGAAACACACTTTCTGTAGAAACTGCAAGTTGACATTTCGAGCGCTAAAGGGCCTGTAGTGGAAAATGTGATATCTTCAAATAAAAAATACACAGAAGCATTCTGTGAAACTTCTTTCTCTTCTGTGAATTCAACTAACACAGTTGAAGCTTACTTTTGCCTGAGCAGTTCTGAAACTCTCTTTCTGTAGAAACTGCAAGTGGACATTCGGAGCGCTAAGTGGCCTGTAGTGGAAAAAGTGATATCTTCAAATAAAAACTACACAGAAGCATTCTGTGAAACTTCTTTCTGTTCCGTGCATTCAAATAACACAGTTGAAGCTTACTTTTCATTGAGCAGTTCTGAATCACTCTTTCTGTAGAAACCTCGAGAGGACATTCCGAACGCTAAGGGGACTTTTGTGGAAAAAGGGATATCTTCAAATGAAAACTACACAGAAGCATTCTGTGAAACTTCTTCTTGTTCTGTGCATTCAACTAACAGAGTTGAAGCTTACTTTTGATTGAGCAGTTCTGAAACACCCTTTCTGTAGAAACTGCTATTGGACATTCGGAGAGCTAAGGGGCCTATGGAGGAAAAAGAAGTATCTCGAAATAAAAACTACACAGAAGCATTCTGTGAAACTTCTTTCTGTTCTGTGCATTCAAATAACACAGTTGAAGCATACTTTCGATTGAGCAGTTCTGAAACACTCTTTCTGTAGAAACTGCAAGTGGACATTCTGAAAGCTAATGGGCCTATAGTGGAAAAAGGAATACGTTCAAATAAAAAGTACACAGAAGCATTGTGTGAAACTTCTTTCTGTTCTGTCCATTCAACTAAGAGAATTGAAACTTACGTTTGATTGAGCAGTTCTGAAACACTCTTTCTGTAGAGACTGCAAGTTGACATTCCGAGCGCTAAGGAGCCTATATTGGAAAAAGTAATATCACCAAATAAGAACTACACAGAAGCATTCTGTGAAACTTCTTTCTCTTCTGTGCATTCAACTAACAGAGTTGAAGCTTACTTTTGATTCAGCAGTTCTGAAACACTCTTTCTGTAGAAACTGCAAGTGGACATTCAGAGCGCTTAGGGGCCTATAATGGAAAAAGGAATATCTCCAAATAAAAACTACACAGAAGCATTCTGTGAAACTTCTTTCTGATCTCCGTATTCAAATAACAGAGTTGAAACTTGTTTTGATTGTGCAGTTCTGAAACACTCTTTCTATAGAAACTACAAGTGGACAATCTGAGCGCTAAGGGGCCTATAGTGGAAAAGGAATATATTCAAATAAAAACTACACAGAAACATTCAGTGAAACTTCTTTCTGTTCTGTGCATTCAACTAACAGAGTTGAAGCTTACTTTTGATTGAGCAGTTCTGAAACACTCTTTCTGTAGATCCTGCAAGTTGACATTCCTAGCGCTAAGTGTCCTAGAGTGGAAAAAGGAAAATCTCCAAATAAAAACTACACAGAAGCATTCTGTGAAACTTTTCTGTTCTGTGCATTTAAGTAACAGAGTCGAAGCTTACTTCTGATTGAGCAATTCTGAGACACCCTTTCTGTTGAAACTGCAAGTCGACATTTGGAGCGCTAAGGGGCCTATATTGGAAAAAGTAATATCTCCAAATAAAAACTACACAGAAGCATTCTGTGAAAATTTTCTGTTCTGTTCATTCAACTAACCGAGTAGAAGCTTACTATTGTTTGAGCAGTTCTGAAACACTCTTTCTGTAGAAACTGCAAGTGGACAATCGGAGCGCTAAGGGGCCCATAGTGGAAAAAGGAATATCTTCAAATAAAAACTGCATGGAACCATTCTGTGAAACTTCTTGCTGTTCTGTGCATTCAACTAACAGATTTGAAGCTTACTTTTGATTGAGCACTTCTGAAACACTCTTTCTGTAGAAACTGAATATTGACATTTCAAGCACTAAAGTGCGTATAGTGGAAAAAGGGATATCTTCAAATAAAATCTACACAGAAGCATTCTCTGAAACTTCTTTCTGTTCTGTGCATTAAACTAACTGAGTTGAAGCTTACTTTTTATTGAGCAGTTCTGAAACAGCCTTTCTGTAGAAACTGCAAGTGGACGTTTGGAGCACTAAGGGGCCTATGGTGGAAAAAGAAATATCTCCAAATAAAAACTATGCAGAAGCATTCGGTGAAACTTCTTTCTGTTCTGTGCATTCAACTGACAGAGTTGAAGCTTACTTTTGATTGAGCCGTTCAGAAACACTCTTTCTGTAGAAACTGCAGGTGGACAATCGGAGTGCTAAGGGGCCTATAGTGGAAAAAGTAATATCTTCAAATCAAAACTACACAGAAGCATTCTGTGAAACTTGTTTCTGTTCTGTGCATTCAACTAACAGAGTTGAAGCTTACTTTGATTGAGCAGTTCTGAATCACTCTTTCTGTAGAAACCTCAAGACGACATTCTGAAGCTAAGGGGCCTTTTGTGGAAAAAGGGATATCTTCAAATGAAAACTCCACAGAAGCATTCTGTGAAACTTCTTCCTAATCTGTGCATTCAATTAACAGAGTTGAAGATTACTTTTGATTCAGCAGTTCTGAAACATAATTTCGGTAGAAACTGCAAGTGGACATTCGGAGCACTAAGGGGCCTATGGTGGAAAAAGAAGAATCTCCTAACAAAAACTACACAGAAGCATTCTGTGAAACTACTTTCTGTTCTGTGCATTCAACTAACAGAGTTGAAGCTTACTTTTGATTGAGCAGTTCTGAAACAATCTTTCTGTAGAAACTGCAAGTGGACATTTGGAGAGCTGAGGGGCCTGCAGTGGAAATAGTAATATCTACAAATAAAAACTACACAGAAGCATTCTGTGAAACTTCTTTCTTCTCTGTACATTCAACTAACAGAGTTGAAACTTACTTTTGATTGAGTTGTTCTGAAACACTCCTTCTGTAGAAACTGCAAGTAGACATTCCGAGCGCTAAGGGGTCTATAGTGGAAAAAGGAATATCTAAAAATAAAAACTACACAGAAACATTCTGTGAAACATCTTTCTATTCTGTTTATTCAACTAACAGAGTTGAAGCCTAGTTTTGTTTCAGCAGGTCTGAAACACTCTTTCTTTAGAAACTGCAAGGGGACATTTCAAACACTACGGGGCCAATTGAGGAAAAAGTAATATCCTCAAATAAAAATTACACAGAAGAATTCTGTGAAACTCCTTTCTGTTCTGTGCATTCAACTGAGAGAGTTGAAGCTTACTTTTGAGTGAGCAGTTGTGAAACACTCTTTCTGTAGAAAGTGCAAGTGGACATTAGGAGCCCTAAGGGGCCTATAGTGGAAAAAGGAATATCCACTAATAAAATCTGCACAGAAGCATTTTGTGGAATTTATTTCTGTTCTATGCATTCAACTAACAGAGTTGAAGCTTACTTTTGATCGAGCAGTTCTGAAACATTCTTTCTATAGAAACTGCAAGTGGACATACTGAACGATAAAGGGCCTATAGTGTAAAAAGGAATATCTTCAAATAAAAACGACACAGAAGCATTCTGTGAAACTTCTTTCTGTTCTGTCCATTCAACTAACAGCGCTGAAAATTACTTTTGATTGAGCAGTTCTGAAACACTGTTTCTGTAGAAACTGCAAGTTGATATTCTGAGCGCTAAGGAGCCCATAGAGCAAAAATTAATATCTTCAAATAAAAATTACACAGAAGCATTCTGTGAAACTTCTTTCTGTTCTGTGAATTCAACTAACAGAGTTGAAGCTTACATTTGATTCAGTAGTTCTGAAACACTCTTTCTGTATAAACTGCAAGTGGACATTCGGTGCGCTAAGGGGCCTATAGTGGAAAAAGGAATATCTTCAAATAAAAACTACACAGAAGCAGTCTTTGAAACTCCCTTCTGTTCTGACCATTCAACTAAAAGCTTTGAAAATTACTTTTGATTGAACAGTTCTGAAACACTCTTTCTGTAGAAACTGCAAGTTGACATTCCGAGCGCTAAGGGTCCTATAGTGGAAAAAGAATATCTCCAAATAAAAACTACACAGAAGCATTCTATGAAACTTCTTTCTGTTCTGTCCATTCAACTAACAGAGTTGAAACTTACTTTGATTGAGCAGTTCTGAAACACTCTTTGTGTAGAAACTGCTAGTGGACATTCCGAGCGCTAAGGGGACTATAGTGGACAAAGAAATATCTCCAAATAAAAATTAAACAGAATCATTCTGCGAACCTCCTTTCTGTTTTGTGCATTCAACTAACAGAGTTGAAGCTTACTTTTGCTTGAGCAGTTCTGAAACACTCTTTCTGTGGAAACTGCAAGGGGACATTATGAGAGTTAAGGGGCCCATACTGGAAAAAGGGATATCTTCAAATAAAAACTACACAGAAGCATTCTGTGAAACTACTTTCTGTTCTGTGCATTCAACTAAGAGAGTTGAAGCTTACTTTTGATTGAGCAGTTCTGAAACACTCTTTCTGTAGGAACTTCAGGTGGATATTCGAAGCGCTAAGGGGCCTATAGTGGAAAAAGTAATATCTTCAATTAAAAACTACACAGAAGCATACTGTGAAACTACTTTCTGTTCTGTGCATTCAACTAACACAGTTGAAGCTTACTTTTGATTGAGCAGTTCTGAAACACTCTTTCTGTAGAAACTGCAAGTTGACATTAGGAGCGCTAAGGGGCCTGTAGGGGAAAAAGTAATATCTTCAAATAAAAACTACTCAGAAGCATTCTGTGAAACTTCTTTCTGTTCTGTTCACTCAACTAACAGAGTTGAAGCTTACTTTTGATTGAGCAGTTCTGAAACAACCTTTCTGTGGAAACTGCAACTGGACATTCAGAGCGCTAAGGGGCCTATAGTGGAAAATGAAATATCTCCAATAAAATCTATACAAAAGCATTCTGTGAAACTACTTTCTTTTCTTTGCATTCAACTAACAGTGTTGAGGCTTACTTTTGATTGAGCAGTTCTGAAACACACTTTCTGTAGAAACTGTAATTGGATATTCGGAGCGCTAAGGGGCCTCTAGTGGAAAAAGGGATATCTTCAAATAAAGACTACACAGAAGAATTCTGTGAAACTTCTTTCTGTTCTGTGCATTCAACTAACACAGTTGAAGCTTACTTTTGATTCAGCAGTTCTGAAAAACCTTTTCTGTAGAAACTGCAAGTGTACACTCAGAGCGCTAAGGGGCCTAATGTGGTAAAAGTAATATCTCCAAATAAAAACTACACAGAAGCATTCTGCGAAACTTCTTTCTCTTCTGTGATTTCAACTAACAGATTTGAATCTTCCTTTTGATTGAGCAGTTCTCAAACCGTCTTTCCGTGGAAACTGCAAGTTGACATTTGGAGCGCTGAAGAGCCAATAGTGGAAAAATGGATATCTTCAAATAAAAACTACTCAGAAGCATTCTGTGAAACTACTTTCTGTTCTGTGCATTCAACTAACAGATTTGAATCTTACTTTTGATAGAGCATTTCTGAAACACTCTTTCTGTAGAAACTGCTAGTGGATATTCGGAGAGCTAAGGGGCCTATAGTGGAAAAAGGAATATCTTCAAATAAAAAGTACACAAAAGCATTCGGTGAAACTTCTTTCTGTTCTGTCCCTTCAACTAACAGAGTTGAAGCTTACTTTTGATTGAGCAGTTCTGAAACACCCTTTCTGTAGAAACTGCAAGTGGACATTCTGAGCGCTAAGGGGCGTACAGTGGAAAAAGGAATATCTCCTAATAAAAACTACACAGAAGCATTCTGCGAAACTTCTTTCTCTTCTGTGCATTCAACTAACAGATTTGAATCTTCCTTTTGATTGAGCAGTTCTGAAACAGTCTTTCCATGGAAACTGCAAATTGACATTTCGAGCGCTAAAGAGCCCTTAGTGGAAAAAGGGATATCTTCAAATAAAAACTACACAGAATCATTACGTGAAACTTCTTTCTGTTCTGTGCATTCAACTAACAGAGTTGAAGCTTACCTTTGATAGAGCATTTCTGAAACACTCTTTCTGTAGAAACTGCTAGTGGATATTCGGAGAGCTAAGGGGCCTATAGTGGAAAAAGTAATATCTTCAAATAAAAACTACACAGAATCATTCTGTGAAACTTCTTTCTGTTCTGTCCATTCAACTAACAGAGTTGAAGCTTACTTTTGATTGAGCAGTACTGAAACACTCTTTCTGTAGAAACTGCAAGTTGACATTCGGAGCGCTAAAGGGCCTATAGAGGAAAAAGGGATATCTTCAAATAAAAACTACACAGAAATATTCTGTGAAACTTCTTTCTTTTCTGTGCATTCAACTAACAGAGTTGAACCTTCTTTTGAATGAGAAGTTCTGAAACACCCTTTCTGTAGAAACTGCAAGTGGACATTCAGAGCACTAAGGGGCCTATAGTGGGAAAAGTAATATCTGCAAATAAAAACTACACAGAAGCATTCTGTGAAACTTCTTTCTGTTCTGTGCATTCAACTAACAGAGTTGAAGCTTACCTTTGATTGAGCAGTTCTGAAACACCCTTTCTGTAGAAACTGCAAGTGGACATTCTGAGCGCTAAGGGGCGTACAGTGGAAAAAGTAATATCTCCTAATAAAAACTACACAGAAGCATTCTGCGAAACTTCTTTCTTTTCTGTGCATTCAACTAACAGAGTAGAAGCTTACTTTTGATTGAGCAGATCTGAAACACTCTTTCTGTAGAAACTGCATGTAGACATTCTGAACGCTAAGCGGCCAATAGTGGAAAAATGGATATCTGCAAATAAAAACTACACAGAAGCATTCTGTGAGACTTGTTTCTGTTCTGTCCATTCAACTATCAGAGTGGAATCTTACTTTTCATTGAGCAGTTCTGAAAAACACTTTCTGTAGAAACTGCAAGTGGACATTCTGAGCAATAAGTGGCCTAGAGTGGAAAAAGGGATATCTTCAAATAAAAACTACACAGAAGCATTCTGTGAAACTTCTTTCTGTTCTGTGCATTCAACTAACAGAGTTGAAGCTTACTTTTGATTGAGCAGTTCTGAAACAATCTTTCTGTAGAAACTTCAGGTGGACATTAGAAGCGCTAAGGGGCCTATAGTGGAAAAAGTAATATCTTCAATTAAAAACTACACAGAAGCATACTGTGAAACTACTTTCTGTTCTGTGCATTCAACTAACACAGTTGAAGCTTACTTTTGATTGAGCAGTTCTGAAACACTGTTTCTGTAGAAACTTTAAGTTGACATTTCGAGCGCCATAGGGCCTATATTGGAAAAGGGGTATCTTCAAAAAAACTACACAGAATCGTTCTGTGAAACTTCTTTCTGCTGTGTGCATTCAACTAACAGAGTTGAATCTTACTTTTTTTGAGCAGTTCTGAAACTCTCTTTCTGTAGAAACTGCACGTGGACATTAGAAACGCTAAGGAGCCCATAGTGGAAAAAGGAATATCTACAAATAAAAACTACACAGAAGCATTCTGTGAATCTTCTTTCTGTTCTGTCCATTCAACTAACAGAGTTGAAGCTTACTTTTGATTGAGCAGTTCTGAAACACTCTTTCTGTAGAAACTGCAAGTTGACATTAGGAGTGCTAAGGGGCCTGTAGGGGAAAAAGTAATATCTTCAAATAAAAACTACTCAGAAGCATTCTGTGAAACTTCTTTCTGTTCTGTTCACTCAACTAACAGAGTTGAAGCTTACTTTTGATTGAGCAGTTCTGAAACAACCTTCCTGTAGAAACTGCAACTGGACATTCAGAGCGCTAAGGGGCCTATAGTGGAAAATGAAATATCTCCAATAAAAACTACACCAAAGCATTCTGTGAAACTCCTTTCTTTTCTTTGCATTCAACTAACAGGGTTGAGGCTTACATTTGATTGAGCAGTTCTGAAACACACTTTCTGTAGAAACTGTAATTGGATATTCGGAGCGCTAAGGGGCCTCTAGTGGAAAAAGGGATATCTTCAAATAAAGACTACACAGAAGAATTCTGTGAAACTTCTTTCTCTTCTGTGCATTCAACTAACACAGTTGAAGCTTACTTTTGATTCAGCAGTTCTGAAAAACCTTTTCTGTAGAAACTGCAAGTGTACACTCAGAGCGCTAAGGGGCCTAATGTGGTAAAAGTAATATCTCCAAATAAAAACTACACAGAAGCATTCTGCGAAACTTCTTTCTCTTCTGTGATTTCAACTAACAGATTTGAATCTTCCTTTTGATTGAGCAGTTCTCAAACCGTCTTTCCGTGGAAACTGCAAGTTGACATTTGGAGCGCTGAAGAGCCAATAGTGGAAAAATGGATATCTTCAAATAAAAACTACTCAGAAGCATTCTGTGAAACTACTTTCTGTTCTGTGCATTCAACTAACAGATTTGAATCTTACTTTTGATAGAGCATTTCTGAAACACTCTTTCTGTAGAAACTGCTAGTGGATATTCGGAGAGCTAAGGGGCCTATAGTGGAAAAAGGAATATCTTCAAATAAAAAGTACACAAAAGCATTCGGTGAAACTTCTTTCTGTTCTGTCCATTCAACTAACAGAGTTGATGCTTACTTTTGATTGAGCAGTTCTGAAACACCCTTTCTGTAGAAACTGCAAGTGGACATTCTGAGCGCTAAGGGGCGTACAGTGGAAAAAGGAATATCTCCTAATAAAAACTACACAGAAGCATTCTGCGAAACTTCTTTCTCTTCTGTGCATTCAACTAACAGATTTGAATCTTCCTTTTGATTGAGCAGTTCTGAAACAGTCTTTCCATGGAAACTGCAAATTGACATTTCGAGCGCTAAAGAGCCCTTAGTGGAAAAAGGGATATCTTCAAATAAAAACTACACAGAATCATTACGTGAAACTTCTTTCTGTTCTGTGCATTCAACTAACAGAGTTGAAGCTTACCTTTGATAGAGCATTTCTGAAACACTCTTTCTGTAGAAACTGCTAGTGGATATTCGGAGAGCTAAGGGGCCTATAGTGGAAAAAGTAATATCTTCAAATAAAAATTACACAGAATCATTCTGTGAAACTTCTTTCTGTTCTGTCCATTCAACTAACAGAGTTGAAGCTTACTTTTGATTGAGCAGTCCTGAAACACTCTTTCTGTAGAAACTGCAAGTTGACATTCGGAGCGCTAAAGGGCCTATAGAGGAAAAAGGGATATCTTCAAATAAAAACTACACAGAAATATTCTGTGAAACTTCTTTCTTTTCTGTGCATTCAACTAACAGAGTTGAAGCTTACTTTTGAATGAGAAGTTCTGAAACACCCTTTCTGTAGAAACTGCAAGTGGACATTCAGAGCACTAAGGGGCCTATAGTGGAAAAAGTAATATCTGCAAATAAAAACTACACAGAAGCATTCTGCGAAACTTCTTTCTGTTCTGTGCATTCAACTAACACAGTTGAAGCTTACTTTGATTGAGCAGTTCGGAAACACACTTTCTGTAGAAACTGCAAGTGGACATTCTGAGCGCTAAGGGGCGTACAGTGGAAAAAGTAATATCTCCTAATAAAAACTACACAGAAGCATTCTGCGAAACTTCTTTCTTTTCTGTGCATTCAACTAACAGAGTAGAAGCTTACTTTTGATTGAGCAGATCTGAAACACTCTTTCTGTAGAAACTGCATGTAGACATTATGAACGCTAAGCGGCCAATAGTGGAAAAATGGATATCTGCAAATAAAAACTACACAGAAGCATTCTGTGAGACTTGTTTCTGTTCTGTCCATTCAACTATCAGAGTGGAATCTTACTTTTCATTGAGCAGTTCTGAAAAACACTTTCTGTAGAAACTGCAAGTGGACATTCTGAGCAATAAGTGGCCTAGAGTGGAAAAAGGGATATCTTCAAATAAAAACTACACAGAAGCATTCTGTGAAACTTCTGTCTGTTCTGTGCATTCAACTAACAGAGTTGAAGCTTACTTTTGATTGAGCAGTTCTGAAACAATCTTTCTGTAGAAACTTCAGGTGGACATTAGAAGCGCTAAGGGGCCTATAGTGGAAAAAGTAATATCTTCAATTAAAAACTACACAGAAGCATACTGTGAAACTACTTTCTGTTCTGTGCATTCAACTAACACAGTTGAAGCTTACTTTTGATTGAGCAGTTCTGAAACACTGTTTCTGTAGAAACTTTAAGTTGACATTTCGAGCGCCATAGGGCCTATATTGGAAAAGGGGTATCTTCAAAAAAAACTACACAGAATCGTTCTGTGAAACTTCTTTCTGTTGTGTGCATTCAACTAACAGAGTTGAATCTTACTTTTTTTGAGCAGTTCTGAAACTCTCTTTCTGTAGAAACTGCACGTGGACATTAGAAGCGCTAAGGAGCCCATAGTGGAAAAAGGAATATCTACAAATAAAAACTACACAGAAGCATTCTGTGAATCTTCTTTCTGTTCTGTCCATTCAACTAACAGAGTTGAAGCTTACTTTTGATTGAGCAGTTCTGAAACACTCTTTCTGTAGAAACTGCAAGTTGACATTAGGAGTGCTAAGGGGCCTGTAGGGGAAAAAGTAATATCTTCAAATAAAAACTACTCAGAAGCATTCTGTGAAACTTCTTTCTGTTCTGTTCACTCAACTAACAGAGTTGAAGCTTACTTTTGATTGAGCAGTTCTGAAACAACCTTCCTGTAGAAACTGCAACTGGACATTCAGAGCGCTAAGGGGCCTATAGTGGAAAATGAAATATCTCCAATAAAAACTACACCAAAGCATTCTGTGAAACTCCTTTCTTTTCTTTGCATTCAACTAACAGGGTTGAGGCTTACATTTGATTGAGCAGTTCTGAAACACACTTTCTGTAGAAACTGTAATTGGATATTCGGAGCGCTAAGGGGCCTCTAGTGGAAAAAGGGATATCTTCAAATAAAGACTACACAGAAGTATTCTGTGAAACTTCTTTCTCTTCTGTGCATTCAACTAACACAGTTGAAGCTTACTTTTGATTGAGCAGTTCTGAAAAACCCTTTCTGTGAAACTGCAAGTGTACATTCAGAGCGCTAAGTGGCCTAGAGTGGAAAAAGTAATATCTCCAAATAAAAACTACACAGAAGCATTCTGCGAAACTTCTTTCTGTTCTGTGCTTTCAACTAACAGATTTGAATCTTCCTTTTGATTGAGCAGTTCTGAAACAGTCTTTCCATGGAAACTGCAAATTGACATTTCGAGCGCTAAAGAGCCATTAGTGGAAAAAGGGATATCTTCAAATAAAAACTACACAGAAGCATTACGTGAAACTTCTTTCTGTTCTGTGCATTCAACTAACAGAGTTGAAGCTTACCTTTGATAGAGCATTTCTGAAACACTGTTTCTGTAGAAACGGCTAGTGGACACTCGGAGAGCTAAGGGGCCTATAGTGGAAAAAGTAATATCTCCTAATAAAAACTACACAGAAGCATTCTGCGAAACGTCTTTCTTTTCTCTGCATTCAACTAACAGAGTTGAAGCTTACTTTTGATTGAGCAGTTCTGAAACACTCTTTCTGTAGCAACTGCAAGTGGACATTCAGAACGCTAAGTGGCCAATAGTGGAAAAAAGGATATCTCCAAATAAAAACTACACAGAAGCATTCTGTGAAACTTGTTTCTGTTCTGTCCACTTAACCATCAGAGTGGAATCTTACTTTTGATTGAGAAGTTCTGAGAAACACTTTCTGTAGAAACTGCAAGTGGACATTCTGAGCGTTAAGTGGCCTATTGTGGAAAAAGGGATATCTTCAAATAAAAACTACACAGAAGCATTCTGTGAAACTTCTTTCTGTTCTGTGCATTCAACTAACGGATTTGAAGCTTACTTTTGATTGAGCAGTTCTGAAACACTCTTTCTGTAGAAAATTCAGGTGGATATTAGAAGCGCTAAGGGGCCTATAGTGGAAAAAGAAATGTCTTCAATTAAAAACTACACAGAAGCATACTGTGAAACTTTTCTCTCTTCTGTGCATTCAACTAACACAGTTGAAGCTTACTTTTGATTGAGCAGTTCTGAATCACTCTTTCTGTAGAAACTGCAAGTAGACATTCGGAGCGCTAAGGGGCCTATAGTGGAAAAAGGAATATCTACAAATAAAAACTACACAGAAGCATTCTGTGAAACTTCTTTCTGTTCCGTCCATTCAACTAACACAGTTGAAGCTTGCTTTTGATTGAGCAGTTCTAAAACACTCTTTCTGTTGAAACTGCCACTGGAAATTCTGAACGTAAGGGGCCATTAGTGGAAAACGGGATATACCCAAATAAAAACTACACAGAAGCATTCTGTGAAACTTGTTTCTGTTCTGTCCATTAAACAATCAGAGTGGAATCTTACTTTTGATTGAGCAGGTCTGAGAAACACTTTCTGAAGAAACTGCAAGTGGACATTCTGAGTGTTAAGTGGCCTATAGTGGAAAAAGTAATTTCTTCAAATAAAAACTACACGGAAGCATTCAGTGAAACTTCTTTCTGTTCTGTCCATTCAACTAACAGAGTTGAAGCTTACTTTTGATTGAGCAGTTCTGAAACACTCTTTCTGTAGAAACTGCAAGTTGACATTTCGAGTGCTAAAGGGCCTATAGTGGAAAAAGGGATATCTTCAGATAAAAACTACACAGAAGAATTCTGTGAAACATCTTTCTGTTCTGTGCATTCAACTAACAGATTTGAAACTTACTTTTGATTGAGCAGTTCTGAAACACTCTTTCTGTAGAAACTGCTCGTGGACATTAGAAGCGCTAAGGGGCCTATTGTGGAAAAAGGAATATCTACAAATAAAAAGTACACAGAAGCATTCTGTGAATCTTCTTTCTGTTCTGTCCATTCAACTAACAGATTTGAAGCTTGCTTTTGATTGAGCAGTTCTGAAACACTCTTTCTGTAGAAACTGCAAGTTGACATTCGGAGCGCTAAGGGGCCTGTAGGGGAAAAAGGAATATCTTCAAATAAAAACTACTCAGAAGCATTCTGTGAAACTTCTTTCTGTTCTGTTCACTCAACTAACAGAGTTGAAGCTTACTTTTGATTGAGCAGTTCTGAAAAACCCTTTCTGTAGAAACTGCAAGTGTACATTCAGAGCGCTAAGGGGCCTAAAGTGGTAAAAGTAATATCTCCAAATAAAAACTACACAGAAGCATTCTGCGAAACTTCTTTCTGTTCTGTGTTTTCAACTAACAGATTTGAATCTTCCTTTTGATTGAGCAGTTCTGAAACAGTCTTTCCGTGGAAACTGCAAGTTGACATTTCGAGCGCTAAAGTGCCAATAGTGGAAAAAGGGATATCTTCAAATAAAAACTATACAGAAGCATTCTGTGAAACTTCTTTCTGTACTGTGCATTCAACTAACAGAGTTGAAGCTTACTTTTGATAGAGCATTTCTGAAACACTCTTTCTGTAGAAACTGCTAGTTGACATTCGGAGACCTAAGGGGCCTATAGTGGAAAAAGGAATATCTTCAAATAAAAATTACACAGAAGCATTCTTTGAAACTTCTTTCTGCTCTGTCCATTCAACTAACAGAGTTCAATCTTACTTTTGATTGAGCAGTCCTGAAACACTCTTTCTGTAGAAACTGCAAGTTGACAGTCGGAGCGCTAAAGGGCCTATAGAGGAAAAAAGGATATCTTCAAATAAAAACTACACAGAAGCATTCTGTGAAACTTCTTTCTCTTCAGTGCATTCAACTAACAGAGTTGAAGCTTACTTTTGATTGAGCAGTTCTGAAACACCCTTTCTGTAGAAACTGCAAGAGGACATTCTGAGCACTAAGGGGCCAATAGTGGAAAAAGGAATATCTCCTAATAAAAACTGCACAGAAGCATTCTGTGAAACTTGTTTCTGTTCTGTCCATTTAACTATCAGAGTGGAATCTTACTTTTGATTGGGCAGTTCTGAAAAACACTTTCTGTAGAAACTGCAATTGGAGATTCTGAGCGTTAAGTGGCCTATTGTGGAAAAAGGGATATCTTCAAATAAAAACTACACAGAAGCATTCTGTGAAACTTCTTTCTGTTCTGTGCATTCAACTAATGGGGTTGAAGCTTACTTTTGATTGAGCAGTTCTGAATCACTCTTTCTGTAGGAACTTCAGGTGGACATTAGAAGCGCTAAGGGGCCTATAGTGGAAAAAGAAATATCTTCAATTAAAAACTACACAGAAGCATACTGTGAAACTTTTTTCTGTTCTGTGCATTCAACTAACAGAGTTGAAGCTTACTTTTGATTGAGCAGTTCTGAAACACTCTTTCTGTAGAAACTGCAAGTGGACAGTCGGAGCGCTAAGGGGCCTATAGTGGAAAAAGGAATATCTACCAATAAAAACTACACAGAAGCATTCTGTGAAACTTGTTTCTGTTCTGTCCATTAAACTATCAGAGTGGAATCTTACTTGTGATTGAGCAGTTCTGAAAAACACTTTCTGTAGAAACTGCAAGTGGACATTCTGAGTGCTAAGTGGCCAATATTGGAAAAAGAAATACCTTCAAATAAAAACTACACGGAAGCATTCAGTGAAACTTCTTTCTGTTCTGTGCATTCAACCAACAGAGTTGAAGCTTACTTTTGATTGAGCAGTTCTGAAACACCCTTTCTTTAGAAACTGCAAGTGTACATTCTGAGCGCTAAGGGGCCTACAGTGGAAAAAGTAATATCTCCTAATAAAAACTACACAGAAGCATTGTGCGAAACTACTTTCTTTTCTGTGCATTCAACTAACAGAGTAGAAGCTTACTTTTGATTTGGCAGTTCTGAAACACTCTTTCTGTAGACACTGCAAGTGGACATTCTGAACGCTAAGGGGCCAATAGTTGAAAAAGGGATATCTCCAAATAAAACCTAAACAGAAGCATTCTGTGAAACTTGTTTCTGTTCTGTCCATTAAGCTATCAGGGTGGAATCTTACTTTTGATTGAGCAGTTCTGAAAAACACTTTCTGTAGAAACTGCAAGTGGACATTCTGAGTGCTAAGTGGCCTATTGTGGAAAAATGGATATCTTCAAATAAAAACTACACAGAAGCATTTTGTGAAACTTCTTTCTGTTCTGTGCATTCCACTAACAGAGCTGAAGCTTACTTTTGATTGAGCAGTTCTGAAACACTCTTTCTGTAGAAACATCAGGTGGACATTAGAAGCGCTAAGGGGCCTATAGTGGAAAAAGGAATATCTTCAATTAAAAACTACACAGAAGCATACTGTGAAACTTCTTTCTGTTCTGTCCATTCAACTAACAGAGTTGAAGCTGACTTTTGATTGAGCAGTTCTGAAACACTCTTTCTGTAGAAACTGCAAGTGGACATTCAGAGCACTAAGGGGCCTATAGTGGAAAAAGAGATATCTGCAAATGAAAACTACACAGAAGCATTCTGTGAAACTCCTTTCCATTCTGTGCATTCAACTAACAGAGTTGAAGCTTACTTTTGATTGAGAAGTTCTGAAACACCCTTTCTGTAGAAACTGCAGGTGGACATTCAGAGCACTAAGGGGCCTATAGTAGAAAAAGGAATATCTGGAAATAAAAACTACACAGAAGCATTCTGCGAAAAATCTTTCTGTTCTGTGCATTCAACTAACGGATTTGAAGCTTACTTTTTATTGAGAAGTTCTGAAACACCCTTTCTGTAGAAACTGCAGGTGGACATTCATAGCACTAAGGGGCCTCTAGTGGAAAAAGTAATATCTGCAAATAAAAACTACACAGAAGCATCCTGTGAAACTTCTTTCTGTTCTGTGCATTCAACTAACAGAGTTGAGGCTTACTTTTGATTGAGCAGCTCTGAAACAGCCTTTCCGTAGAAACTGCAAGTGTACATTCAGAGCGCTAAGGGGCCTGCAGTGGAAAAAGTAATATCTCCTAATAAAAACTACACAGAAGCATTCTGCGAAACTTCTTTCTGTTCTGTGCATTCAACTAACAGAGTTGAAGCTTACTTTTGATTGAGCAGTTCTGAAAAACTCTTTCTGTAGAAACTGCAAGTGGATATTCTGAATGCTAAGGGGCCAATAGTGGAAAAAGTGATATATCCAAATAAAAACTACACAGAAGCATTCTGTGAAACTTGTTTCTGTTCTGTCCATTCAACTATGAGAGTGCAATATTACTTTTGATTGAGCAGTTCTGAAAAACACTTTCTGTAGAAACTGCAAGTGGACATTCTGAGCGCTAAGTGGCCTATAGTGGAAAAAGAAATATCTTCAAATAAAAACTACACGGAAGCATTCTGTGAAACTTCTTCCTGTTCTGTCCACTCAACTAACAGAGTTGAAACTTACTTTTGATTGAGCAGTTCTGAAACACACTTTCTGTAGAAACTGTAATTGGACATTGGGATCGCTAAGGGGCCTACAGTGGAAAAAGGTATATCTTCAAATAAAAACTACACAGAAGTATTCTGTGAAACTCCTTTCTGTTCTGTGCATTCAACTAACACAGTTGAAACTTACTTTTGATTGAGCAGTCCTGAAAAACCCTTTCTGTAGAAACTGCAATGTACATTCAGAGCGCTAATTGGCCTAAAGTGGAAAAAGAAATATCTCCAAATAAAAACTACACAGAAGCATTGTGCGAAACTTCTTTCTGTTCTGTGCTTTCAACTAACAGATTTGAATCTCCCTTTTGATTGAGCAGTTCTGAATCACTCTTTCTGTGGAAACCGCAAGTTGACATTTCGAGCGCTAAATAGCCTCTCGTGGAAAAAGGGGTATCTTCAAATAAAAATTACATAGAATCATTCTGTGAAACTTCTTTCTGTTCTGTGCATTCCACTAACAGAGTTGAAGCTTACTTTTGATAGAGCATTTCTGAAACACGTTTTCTGTAGAAACTGCTAGTGGACAATCGGTAAGCCAAGGGGCCTATAGTGGAAAAAGGAATATCTTCAAATAAAAAGTACACAGAAGCATTCTGTGAAACTTCTTTCTGTTCTGTCCATTCAACTAACAGAGTTAAAGCTTACTTTTGATTGAGCGGTTCTGAAACACTCTTTCTTTAGAAATTGCAACTTGACATTCGGAGCACTAAAGGGCCTATAGTGGAAAAAGGGTTATCTTCAAATAATAACTACACAGAAGTATTCTGTGAAACTTCTTTCTGTTCTGTGCATTCAACTAACAGGGTTGAAGCTTACTTTTGATTGAGCCATTCTGAAACACCCTTTCTGTAGAAACTGCAAGTGGAGATTCAGAGCGCTAAGGGGCCTACAGTGGAAAAAGCAATATCTACTAATAAAAACTACACAGAAGCATTCTGCAAAACTTCATTCTTTTCTGTGCATTCAACTAACAGAGTTGAAGCTTACTTTTGATTGAGCAGGTCTGAAACACTCTTTCTGTAGAAACTGCAAGTGGACAATCTGAACGCTAAAGGGCCTATAGTGGAAAAAGGGATATCTCCAAATAAAAACTACACGGAAGCATTCTGTGAAACTTGTTTCTGTTCTGTCCATTCGACTATCAGAGTGGAATCTTACTTTTGATTGAGCAGTTCTGAAAAACACTTTCTGTAGAAACAGCAAGTGGACATTCTGAGCGCTAACTGGCCTATAGTGGAAAAAGTAATATCTTCAAATAAAGACTACACGGAAGCATTCAGTGAAACTTCTTTCTGTTCTGTCCGTTCAACTAACACATTTGAAGCTTACTTTTCATTGAGCAGTTCTGAAACACTCTATCTGTAGAAACTGCAAGTTGACTTTTCGAGCGCTAAAGGGCCTGTAGTGGAAAAAGGGATACCTTCAAATAAAAACTACACAGAAGCATTCTGTGAAACTTCTTTCTGTTCTGTGCATTCAACTAACAGTGTTGAAGTTTACATTTGATTGAGCAGTTCTGAAACACTATTTCTGTAGAAACTGCACGTGGACTTTAGAAGCGCTAAGGGGCCTATAGTGGAAAATGTATTATCTTCAATTGAAAACTACACAGAAGCATACTGTGAAACTTCTTTCTGTTCTGTGCTTTCAACTAACAGATTTGAATCTTCCTTTTGATAGAGCATTTCTGAAACACTCTTTCTGTAGAAACTGCTAGTGGACAATCGGAGAGCCACGGGGCCTATAGTGGAAAAAGGAATATCTTCAAATAAAAAGTACACAAAAGCATTCGGTGAAACTTCTTTCTGTTCTGTCCCTTCAACTAACAGAGTTGAAGCTTACTTTTGATTGAGCAGTTCTGAAACACACTTTCTGTAGAAATTGCAAGTTGACATTCGGAGCACTAAAGGGCCTATAGTGGAAAAAGGGATATCTTCAAATACAAACTACACAGAAGCATTCTGTGAAACTTCTTTCTGTTCTGTGCATTCAACTAACAGAGTTGAAGTTTACTTTTGATTGAAAAGTTCTGAAACACCCTTTGTGTAGAAACTGCAAGTGGACATTCAGAGCACTAAGGGGCCTATTGTGGAAAAAGACATATCTGCAAATGAAAACTACACAGAAGCATTCTGTGAAACTTCTTTCTGTTCTGTCCATTCAACCAAAAGAGTTGAACCTTACTTTTGTTTGAGCAGTTCTGAAACAATTTTTCTGTAGAAACTGCAAGTGGATATTCGAAGCGCTAAGGGGCCTATAGTGGAAAATGAAATATCTCCAAATAAAAACTACACAAAAGCATTCTGTGAAACTTCTTTCTGTTCTGTGCATTCAACTAACAGTGTTGTAGCTTACTTCTGATTGAGCAGTTCTGAAACACACTTTCTGTAGAAACTGTAATTGGACATTCGGAGCGCTATGGTGCCTACAGTGGAAAAAGGGATATCTGCAAATAAAAACTACACAGAAGTATTCTGTGAAACTCCTTTCTGTTCTGTGCATTCAACTAACACAGTTGGAGCTTACTTTTGATTGAGCAGTTCTGAAAAAGCCGTTCTGTAGAAACTGCAAATGTACATCCCGAGCTCTAAGGGGCCTAAAGTGGAAAAAGTAATATCTCCAAATAAAAACTACACAGAAGCATTCGGCGAAGCTACTTTCTGTTCTGTGCTTTCAACTAACAGATTTGAATCTTCCTTTTGATAGAGCATTTCTGAAACACCCTTTCTGTAGAAACTGACAGTGGACAATCGGAGAGCCAAGGGGCCTATAGTGGAAAAAGTAATATCTTCAAATAAAAAGTACACAGAAGCATTCTGTGAAACTTCTTTCTGTTCTGTCCATTCAACTAACAGAGTTGAAGCTTACTTTTGATTGAGCAGTTCTGAAACACTCTTTCTGTAGAAATTGCAAGTTGACATTCGGAGCACTAAAGGGCCTATAGTGGAAATAGGGATATCTTCAAATAAAAACTATACAGAAGCATTCTGTGAAACTTCTTTCTGTTCTGTGCATTCAACTAACAGAGTTGAAGCTTACTTTTGATTGAACAGTTCTGAAACACTCTTTCTGTAGAAACTGCAAGTGGACATTCTGAACGCTAAGGGGCCAATAGTGGAAAAAGGGATATCTCCAAATAAAAACTACACAGAAGCATTCTGTGAAACTTGTCTCTGTTCTGTCCATTCGACTATCAGAGTGGAATCTTACTTTTCATTGAGCAGTTCTGAAAAACACTTTCTGTAGAAACTGCAATTTGACATTCTGAGCGCTAAGTGGCCTATAGTGGAAAAAGTAATGTCTTCAAATAAACACTACACGGAAGCATTCAGTGAAACTTCTTTCTGTTCTGTCCATTCAAGTAACAGAGTTGAAACTTACTTTTCATTGAACAGTTCTGAAACACTCTTTCTGTAGAAACTGCAAGTTGACATTTCGAGGGCTAAAGGGTGTATAGAGGAAAAAGGGATATATTCAAATAAAAACTACACAGAAGTATTCTGTGAAACTTCTTTCTGTTCTGTGCATTCAACTAACAGAGTTGAAGCTTACTTTTGATTGAGCAGTTCTGAAACACTCTTTCGGTAGAAACTGCACGTTGACATTTGAAGCGCTAAGGGGCCTATAGTGGAAAAAGGAATATCTACAAATAAAAACTACACAGAAGCATTCTGTGAAACTTCTTTCTGTTCTGTCCATTCAACTAACAGAGTTGAAGCTTGCTTTTCATTGAGCAGTTCTGAAACACTCTTTCTGTAGAAACTGCAAGTTTACATTCGGAGCGCTAAGGGGCCTGTAGGGGAAAAAGTAATATCTTCAAATAAAAAGTACTCAGAAGCATTCTGTGAAACATCTTTCTGTTCTGTTCACTCAATTAACAGAGTTGAATCTTACTTTTGATTCAGCAGTTCTGAAACAACCTTTCTGTAGAAACTGCAACTGGACATTCGGAGTGCTAAGGGGCCTATAGAGGAAAATGAAATATCTCCAAATAAAAACTACACAAAAGCATTCTGTGAAACTTCTTTCTTTTCTGTGCATTCAACTAACAGAGTTGAAGCTTACTTTTGATTGAGCAGTTCTTAAACACTCTTTCTGTAGAAACTGCAAGTGGACATTCTGAACGCTAAGGGGACAATGGTGGAAAAAGGGATATCTCCAAATAAAAACTACACAGAAGCATTCTGTGAAACTTGTTTCTGTTCTGTCCATTCAACTATCAGAGTAGAATGTTACTTTTGATTGAGCAGTAAAGAAAAACACTTTCTGTAGAAACTGCACGTGGAAATTCTGAGCGCTAAGTGGCCAATAGTGGAAAAAGTAATATCTTCAAATAAAAATTACACGGAAGCATTCAGTGAAACTTCTTTCTGTTCTGTCCATTCAGCTAACACATTTGAAGCTTACTTTTCATTGAGCAGTTCTGAAACACTCTTTCTGTAGAAACTGCAAGTTGACATTTCGAGCGCTAAAGGGCCTGTAGTGGAAAAAGGGATATCTTCAAATAAAAACTACACAGAAGCATTCTGTGAAACTACTTTCTGTTCTGTGCATTCAACTAACAGAGTTGAAGCTTACTTTTGATTGAGCAGTTCTGAAACACTCTTTCTGTAGAAACTGCACGTGGACATTAGAAGCGCTAAGGGGTCCATAGTGGAAAAAGAAATATCTGCAAATAAAAACTACACAGAAGCATTCTGTGAAACTCCTTTATATTCTGTGCATTCAATTAACAGAGTTGAAGCTTACTTTTGATTGAGCAGTTATGAAACACCCTTTCTTTAGAAACTGCAAGTGTACATTCAGAGCGCTAAGGGGCCTACAGTGGAAAAAGAAATATCTCCTAATAAAAACTACACAGAAGGGGCCTACAGTGGAAAAAGGGATATCTTCAAATAAAACTACACAGAAGTATTCTGTGAAACTTCTTTCTGTTCTGTGCATTCAACTAACAGATTTGAAGCTTACTTTTGATTGAGCAGTTCTGAAAAAGCCTTTCTGTAGAAACTGCAATTGTACATCCCGAGCTCTAAGGGGCCTAAAGTGGAAAAAGTAATGTCTCCAATTAAAAACTACACAGAAGCATTCGGCGAAACTTCTTTCTGTTCTGTGCTTTCAAATAACAGATTTGAATCTTCCGTTGATAGAGCATTTCTGAAACACCCTTTTTGTAGAAACTGCCAGTGGACAATCGGAGAGCCAAGGGGACTATAGTGGAAAAAGGAATATCTTCAAATAAAAAGTACACAGAAGCATTCTGTGAAACTTCTTTCTGTTCTGTCCATTCAACTAACAGAGGTGAAGCTTACTTTTGATTGAGCAGTTCTGAAAAACTCTTTCTGTAGAAATTGCAAGTTGACATTCGAGCACTAAAGGGCCTATAGTGGAAAAAGGGATATCTTCAAATAAAAACTACACAGAAGCATTCTGTGAAACTTCTTTCTGTTCTGTGCATTCAACTAACAGATTTGAAGCATACTTTTGATTGAGAAGTTCTGAAACACCCTTTCTGTAGAAACTGCAAGTGGACATTCAGAGCACTAAGGGGCCTATAGTGGAAAAAGTCATATCTGCAAATAAAAACTACACAGAGGCATTCTGTGAAACTTCTTTCTGTTCTGTGCCTTCAACTAACAGAGTTGAAGCTTTCTTTTGATATAGCATTTCTGAAACACTCTTTCTGTAGAAACTGCTAGTGGACATTCCGAGAGCTAAGGGGCCTATAGTGGAAAAAGGAATATCTTCAAATAAAAAGTACACAGAAGCATTCTGTGAAACTTTTTTCTCTTCTGTCCATATAGCTAACAGAGTTGAAGCTTACTTTTGATTGAGAAGTTCTGAAACACCCTTTCTGAAGAAACTGCAAGTGTACATTCAGAGCGCTAAGGGGCCCACAGTGGAAAAAGTAATAACTCTTAATAAAAATTACACAGAAGCATTCTGCGAAACTTCTTTCTTTTCTGGGCACTCACCTAACAGAGTTGAAGCTTACTTTTGATTGAGCATTTCTGAAACACTCTTTCTGTGGAAACTGCAAGTGGACATTCTGAACGCTTAGGGGCCAATAGTGGATAATGGGATATCTCCAAATAAAAACTACACAGAAGCATTCTGTGAAACACGTTTCTGTTCAGCCCATTCAACTATCAGAGTTGAATCTTACTTTTGATTGAACAATTTTGAAAAACACTTTCTGTAGAAACTGCAATTGGACATTTTGAGCGCTAAGTGGCCTATAGTGGAAAAAGTAATATCTTCATATAAAAACTACACGGGAGCATTCAGTGAAACATCTTTCTGTTCTGTCCATTCAACTAACAGAGTTGAAGCTTACTTTCGATTGAGCAGTTCTGAAACACTCTTTCCGTAGAAACTGCAAGTGGACATTCGGAGTGCTAAGGGGCCTATCGTGGAAAATGGAATATCTACAAATAAAAACTACACAGAAGCATTCTGTGAAACTTCTTTCTGTTCTGTCCATTCAACTAACAAAGGTGAAACTTGCTTTTGATAGAGCAGTTCTGAAACACTCATTCTGTAAAAACTGCAAGTTGACATTATGAGCACTAAGGGGCCTGTAGGGGAAAAAGTAATATCATTAAATAAAAACTACTCAGAAGCATTCTGTGAAACATCTTTCTGTTCTGTTCACTCAACTAACAGAGTTGAAGCTTACTTTTGATTGAGCATTTCTGAAACACTCTTTCTGTAGAAACTGCAAGTGGACATTCTGAACGCTAAGGGGCCAATAGTGGAAAAAGGGACATCTCCAAATAAATACTACTCAGAAGCATTCTGTGAAACTTGTTTCCGTTCAGTCCTTTCAACTATCAGAGTGGAATCTTTCTTTAGATTGAGCAGCTCTGAACAACACTTTCTGTAGAAACTGCAAGCGCTAAGTGGCCTATAGAGGAAAAAGAAATATCTTCAAATAAAAACTACACGGAAGCATTCAGTGAAACTTCTTTCTGTTCTGTCCATTCAACTAACTGAGTTGAAGCTTACTTTTGATTGAGCAGTTCTGAAACACTCTTTCTGTAGAAACTGCACGTGGACATTAGAAGCGCTAAGGGGCCTATAGTGGATAAAGTAATATCTTTAGTTAAAACTACACAGAAGCATTCTGTGAAGCTTGTTTCTGTTCAGTAAATTCAACTATCAGAGTGCAATCTTACTTTTGATTGAGCAGTTCTGAAAAACAGTTTCTGTAGAAACTGCAAGTGGACATTCTGTGCGCTAAGTGGCCTATACTGGAAAAAGAAGTATCTTCAAATAAAAACTACACGGAAGCATTCAGTGAAACTTCTTTATATTCTGTCCACTCAACTAACAGGGTTGAAGCTTGCTTTTGATTGAGCAGTTCTGAAACATTCTTTCTGTAGAAACTGCAAGTTGACATTAGGAGCGCTGAGGGTCCTGTAGGGGAAAAATAAATATCTTCAAATAAAAACTGCTCAGAAGCATTCTGTGAAACTTCTTTCTGTTCTGTTCACTCAACTAACAGAGTTGAAGCTTACTTTTGATTGAGCAGTTCTGAAAAACCTTTCTGTAGAAACTGCAACTGGACATTCGGAGGGCTAAGTGGCCTATAGTGGAAAATGAAATATCTCCAAATAAAAACTACACAAAAGCATTCTGTGAAACTTCTTTCTGTTCTGTGCATTCAACTAACAGATTTGAAGCTTACTTTTGATTGAGAAGTTCTGAAACTCCCTTTCTGTAGAAACTGCAAGTGGACATTCAGAGCACTAAGGGGCCTATAGTGGAAAAAGAAATATCTGCAAATAAAAACTATACAGAAGCATTCTCTGAAACTTCTTTCTGTTCTGTGCATTCAACTAACAGAGTTGAAGCTTACTTTTGATTGAGCAGTTCTGAAACACCCTTTCTGTAGAAACTGCAAGTGTACATTCAGAGCGCTAATTGGCCTACAGTGGAAAAAGTAATATCTCCTAATAAAAACTACACAGAAGAATTCTGCGAAACTTCTTTCTTTTCTGTGCATTCGACTAACAGAGTTGAAGCTTACTTTTGATTGAGAAGTTCTGAAACTCCCTTTCTGTAAAAACTGCAAGTGGACATTCAGAGCACTAAGGGGCCTATAGTGGAAAAAGTAATATCTGCAGATAAAAACTACACAGAAGCATTCTGTGAAACTTCTTTCTGTTCTGTGCATTCAACTAACAGAGTTGAAGCTTACTTTTGATTGAGCATTTCTGAAACACCCTTTCTGTAGAAACTGCAAGTGTACATTCAGAGCTCTAAGGGGCCTACAGTGGAAAAAGTAATATCTCCTAATAAAAACTACACAGAAGCATTCTGCGAAACTTCTTTCTTTTCTGTGCATTCAACTCACAGAGTTGAAGCTTACTTTTGATTGAGCATTTCTGAAACACTCTTTCTGTAGAAACTGCAAGTGGACATTCTGAATGCTAACGGGCCAATAGTGGAAAAACGGATATCCCCAAATAAAAACTACACAGAAGCATTCTGTGAAACTTGTTTCTGTTCAGTCCATTCAACTATCAGAGTGAAATCTTACTTTCGATTGAGCAGTTCTGAAAAACACTTTCTGTAGAAACTGCAAGTGGACATTCAGAGCACTAAGGGGCCTATAGTGGAAAAAGTAATATCTGCAAATAAAAACTACACAGAAGCATTCTGTGAAACTTCTTTATATTCTGTGCATTCAATTAACAGATTTGAAGCTTACTTTTGATTGAGCATTTCTGAAACACCCTTTCTGTAGAAACTGCAAGTGTACATTCATAGCGCTAAGGGGCCTACAGTGGAAAAAGAAATATCTCCTAATAAAAACTACACAGAAGCATTCTGCGCAACTTCTTTCTTTTCTGTGCATTCAACTAACAGATTTGAAGCTTAATTTGATTGAGCAGTTCTGAAACACTCTTTCTGAAGAACCTGCAAGTGGGCATTGTGAACGCTAAGGGGCCAATTGTGGAAAAAGGGATATCTCCAAATGAAAGCTACACAGAAGCATTCTGTGAAACTTGTTTCTGTTCAGTCCATTCAACTATCAGAGTGGAATATTACATTTGATTGAGCAGTTCTGAAAAACCCTTTCTGTAGAAACTGCAAGTGGAAATTCTGAGCGCTAAGTGGCCTATATTGGAAAAAGTAATATCTTCAAATATAAACTACATGGAAGCATTCAGTGAAACGACTTTCTGTTCTGTGCATTCAACTAAGAGAGTTGAAGCTTACTTTTGATTGAGCAGTTGTGAAACACACTTTCTGTAGAAACTGTAATTGGACATTCAGAGCGCTAAGGGGCCTATAGTCGAAAAAGGGATATCTTCAAATAACAACTACACAGAAGTATTCTGTGAAACTTCTTTGTGTTCTGTGCATTCAACTAACACTGTTGAAGCTTACTTTTGATTGAGCAGTTCTGAAAAACCCTTTCTGTAGAAACTGCAAGTGTATATTCAGAGCGCTAAGGGGCCTAAAGTGGAAAAAGAAATATCTCCAAATAAAAACTACACAGAAGCATTCTGCGAAACTTCTTTCTGTTCTGTGCTTTCAACTAACAGATTTGAAACTTCCTTTTGATGGAGCAGATCTGAAACACTCTTTCTGTGGAAACTGCAAGTTGACATTTCGAGCGCTAAAGAGCCTATAGTGGAAAAAGTAATATCTTTAAATAAAAACTACACAGAAGCATTCTGTGAAACATCTTTCTCTTCTGTGCATTCAACTAACAGAGTTGAAGCTTACTTTTGATTGAGCAGTTCTGAAACACTCTTTCTGTAGAAACTGCACGTGGACATTTGAAGCGCTAAGGGGCCTATAGTGGAAAAAGGAATATCTTCAATTAAAAACTACACAGAAGCATACAGTGAAACTTCTTTATATTCTGTGCATTCAACTAACAGAGTTGAAGCTTACTTTTGATTGAGCAGTTCTGAAACACTCTTTCTGTAGAAACTGCAAGTGGACATTCGGAGTGCTAAGGGGCCTATAGTGGAAAAAGGAATATCTACAAATAAAAACTACACAGAAGCATTCTGTGAAACTTCTTTCTGTTCTGTCCATTCACATAACAGTGTTGAAGCTTGCTTTTGATTGAGCAGTTCTGAATCACTCTTTCTGTAGAAACTGCAAGTAGACATTCCGAGCGCTAAAGGGCTTGTAGTGGAAAAAGGGATATCTCCAAATAAAAACTACACAGAAGCATTCTGCGAAACTTCTTTCTGTTCTGTGCATTCAACTAACAGATTTGAAGCTTACTTTTGATTGAGCAGTTCTGAAAGACTCTTTCTGTAGAAACTGCAAGTGGATATTCCGAACGCTAAGGGGTCTATAGTGGAAAAAGGAATATCTTGAAATAAAAACTACACAGAAGCATTATGTGAAACTTCTTTCTGTTCTGTGCATTCAGCTAACAGAGTTGAAGCTTACTTATGATTGAGCAGTTCGGAAACACTCCTTTTGTAGAAACTGAAATTGGAAATTAGGATTGCTAAGCGGCCTATAGAGGAAAAAGTTATGTCTTCAAACAGAAACTACACAGAAGCATTCTGAGAAACTTCTTTCTTTTCTGTGCATTCAAGTTACAGAGTTGAAGCTTACTTTTGGTTGAGCAGTCCTGAAACACTCTTTCTGTAGAAACTGCAAGTTGACATTACGAGCGATAAGGGGCCTATAGTGGAAAAAGGGATGTCTTCAAATAAAAACTACACAGAAGCATTCTGTGAAACAACTTTCTGTTCTGTGCACTCAACTAACAGAGGTGAAGCTTACTTTTGATTGAGCAGTTCTGAAACACTCATTCTGTAGAAACTGCAAGTGGACAGTGGGAGCGCTATGGGGCCTATAGTGGAAAAAGATATATCTTGAAATAAAAACTACACAGAAGCATTCTGTGAAACTTCTTTCTGTTCTATGCATTCACCTAACAGATTTGAAGCTTACCTTTGATTGAGCACTTCTGAAACACCCTTTCTGTCGAAACTGCAAGTGGACATTCTGAACAAAGGGGCCTTTGGTGGAAAAAGGAATATCTTCAAATAAAGACTACACAGAAGCATTCTGTGAAACTTCTTTCTGTACTGTCCATTGAACTAACAGAGTTGAAGCTTACTTTTGATTGAGCAGTTCTGAAACACTCTTTCTTTTGAAAATGCAAGTTGACATTCCGAGCCCTAAGGGGCCTGTAGTGGAAAAAAAAATATCTCCAAATAAAAACTACACAGAAGCATTCTGTGAAACTTCCTTCTGTTCTGTGCATTTAACTAACAGAGTTAAAGCTTACTTTGGATTGAGCAGTTCTGAAACACTCTTTCTGTAGAAACTGCAAGTGGACATTCGGAGCGCTAAGGTGTCTATAGTGGAAAAAGGAATATCTTCAAATAAAAACTACACAGAGGCATTCTGTGAAACTTCTTTCTCTTCTGTCCATTCAACTAACAGAGTTGTAGCTTACTTTTGATTGAGCAGTTCTGAAACACACTTTCTGTAGAAACTGCAATTTGACATTCCGAGTGCTAAAGGGTTTGTAGTAAAAAAAGGGATATCTTCAAATAAAAACTACACAGAAGCATTCTGTGAACCTTCTTTCTATTCTGTGCATTCAACTAACAGAGTTGAAGCTTATTTTTGATTGAGCAGTTCTGAAACAATCTTTCTGTAGAAACTGCAAGTGGACATTCGGAGCGCTGAGGGGCCTAGAGTGGAAAAAGAAATATCTCCAAATAAAATCTACACAGAAGCATTCTGTGAAACTTCTTTCTGTTCTGTCCATTCAACTAACAGCTTTGAAGTTACTTTTGATTGAGCAGTTCTGAAAGACTCTTTCTGTTGAAACTGCAAGTTGACATTCCGAGCTCAAGGGGGCCTAGAGTGGAAAAAGTAATATCTCCAAATAAAAACTACACAGAAGCATTCTGTGAATCTTCTTTCTGTTCTGTCCATTCAACTAACAGAGTTGGAGATTACTTTTGAATGAGCAGTCCTGAAACACTCTTTCTGTAGAAACTGCAAGTTGACATCCGTGCGCTAAGGGGCATATAGTGGAAAAAGAGTTGCCTTCAAATATAAACTACACAGAAGCATTCTGTGAAACTTCTTTCTGTTCTGTGCATTCAACTAACAGAGTTGAAGCTTACTTTTGACTGAGCAGTTCAGACACACTCATTCTGTAGAAACTGCAAGTGTACATTGGGAGTGCTATGGGGACTATAGTGGAAAAAGGAATATCTTAAATAAAAACTACACAAAAGCACTCTGTGAAACTTCTTTCTGTTCTGTCCATTCAACTAACAGAGTTGAAGCTTACATTTGATTGAGCACTTCTGAAACACCCTTTCTGTAGAAACTGCAACTGGACATTCTGAACGAAGGGGCCTATAGTGGAAAAAGGAATATCTTCAAACAAAAACTACACAGAGGCAATATGTGAAACTTCTTTCTGTTCTGTGCATTCAGCTAACAGAGCTGATGCTTACTTATGATTGAGCAGTTCTGAAACACTCTTTCTGTAAAAACTGCAAGTGGACATTCAGAGCCCAAAGGGGCCTATATTGGAAAAAGTAACATCTTCCAATAAAAACTACACAGAAGCATTCTGTGAAACTTCTTTCTTTTCTGTCCATTCAACTAACAGAGTTGAAGGCTACTTTTGATTGAGCAGTTCTGAAACACACTTTCTGTAGAAACTGCAAGTTGACATTTCGAGCGCTAAAGGGCCTATAGTGGAAAATGTGATATCTTCCAATAAAAAATACACAGAAGCATTCTGTGAAACTTCTTTCTCTTCTGTGAATTCAACTAACACAGTTGAAGCTTACTTTTGCCTGAGCAGTTCTGAAACTCTCTTTCTGTAGAAACTGCAAGTGGACATTCGGAGCGCTAAGTGGCCTGTAGTGGAAAAAGTGATATCTTCAAATAAAAACTACACAGAAGCATTCTGTGAAACTTCGTTCTGTTCCGTGCATTCAAATAACACAGTTGAAGCTTACTTTTCATTGAGCAGTTCTGAATCACTCTTTCTGTAGAAACCTCGAGAGGACATTCCGAACGCTAAGGGGACTTTTGTGGAAAAAGGGATATCTTCAAATGAAAACTACACAGAAGCATTCTGTGAAATTCTTCTTGTTCTGTGCATTCAACTAACAGAGTTGAAGCTTACTTTTGATTGAGCAGTTCTGAAACACCCTTTCTGTAGAAACTGCTATTGGACATTCGGAGAGCTACGGGGCCTATGGAGGAAAAAGAAGTATCTTGAAATAAAAACTACAAAGAAGCATTCTGTGAAACTTCTTTCTGTTCTGTGCATTCAAATAACACAGTTGAAGCATACTTTCGATTGAGCAGTTCTGAAACACTCTTTCTGTAGAAACTGCAAGTGGACATTCTGAAAGCTAATGGGCCTATAGTGGAAAAAGGAATACGTTCAAATAAAAAGTACACAGAAGCATTGTGTGAAACTTCTTTCTGTTCTGTCCATTCAACTAAGAGAATTGAAACTTACGTTTGATTGAGCAGTTCTGAAACACTCTTTCTGTAGAGACTGCAAGTTGACATTCCGAGCGCTAAGGAGCCTGTATTGGAAAAAGTAATATCACCAAATAAGAACTACACAGAAGCATTCTGTGAAACTTCTTTCTGTTCTGTGCATTCCACTAACAGAGTTGAAGCTTACTTTTGATTCAGCAGTTCTGAAACTCTCTTTCTGTAGAAACTGCAAGTGGACATTCAGAGCGCTTAGGGGCCTATAATGGAAAAAGGAATATCTCCAAATAAAAACTACACAGAAGCATTCTGTGAAACTTCTTTCTGATCTCCGTATTCAAATAACAGATTGAAACTTGTTTTGATTGTGCAGTTCTGAAACACTCTTTCTATAGAAACTACAAGTGGACAATCTGAGCGCTAAGGGGCCTATAGTGGAAAAGGAATATATTCAAATAAAAACTACACAGAAACATTCAGTGAAACTTCTTTCTGTTCTGTGCATTCAACTAACAGAGTTGAAGCTTACTTTTGATTGAGCAGTTCTGAAACACTCTTTCTGTAGATCCTGCAAGTTGACATTCCTAGCGCTAAGTGTCCTAGAGTGGAAAAAGGAAAATCTCCAAATAAAAACTACACAGAAGCATCCTGTGAAACTTCTTTCTGTTCTGTGCATTTAAGTAACAGAGTCGAAGCTTACTTATGATTGAGCAATTCTGAGACACCCTTTCTGTTGAAACTGCAAGTCGACATTTGGAGCGCTAAGGGGCCTATATTGGAAAAAGTAATATCTCCAAATAAAAACTACACAGAAGCATTCTGTGAAAGTTTTCTGTTCTGTTCATTCAACTAACCGAGTAGAAGCTTACAATTGTTTGAGCAGTTCTGAAACACTCTTTCTGTAGAAACTGCAAGTGGACAATCGGAGCGCTAAGGGGCCCATAGTGGAAAAAGGAATATCTTCAAATAAAAACTGCATGGAACCATTCTGTGAAACTTCTTGCTGTTCTGTGCATTCAACTAACAGATTTGAAGCTTACTTTTGATTGAGCACTTCTGAAACACTCTTTCTGTAGAAACTGAAAATTGACATTTCAAGCACAAAAGTGCGTATAGTGGAAAAAGGGATATCTTCAAATAAAATCTACACAGAAGCATTCTCTGAAACTTCTTTCTGTTCTGTGCATTAAACTAACTGAGTTGAAGCTTACTTTTTATTGAGCAGTTCTGAAACACCCTTTCTGTAGAAACCGCAAGTGGACGTTTGGAGCACTAAGGGGCCTATGGTGGAAAAAGAAATATCTCCAAATAAAAACTATGCAGAAGCATTCGGTGAAACTTCTTTCTGTTCTGTGCATTCAACTGACAGAGTTGAAGCTTACTTTTGATTGAGCCGTTCAGAAACACTCTTTCTGTAGAAACTGCAGGTGGAAAATCAGAGTGCTAAGGGGCCTATAGTGGAAAAAGTAATATCTTCAAATCAAAACTACACAGAAGCATTCTGTGAAACTTGTTTCTGTTCTGTGCATTCAACTAACAGAGTTGAAGCTTACTTTGATTGAGCAGTTCTGAATCACTCTTTCTGTAGAAACCTCAAGACGACATTCTAAAGCTAAGGGGCCTTTTGTGGAAAAAGGGATATCTTCAAATGAAAACTCCACAGAAGCATTCTGTGAAACTTCTTCCTAATCTGTGCATTCAATTAACAGAGTTGAAGATTACTTTTGATTCAGCAGTTCTGAAACATAATTTCGGTAGAAACTGCAAGTGGACATTCGGAGCACTAAGGGGCCTATGGTGGAAAAAGAAGAATCTCCTAACAAAAACTACACAGAAGCATTCTGTGAAACTTCTTTCTGTTTTGTGCATTCAACTAACAGAGTTGAAGCTTACTTTTGCTTGAGCAGTTCTGAAACACTCTTTCTGTGGAAACTGCAAGGGGACATTCTGAGAGTTAAGGGGCCCATACTGGAAAAAGGAATATCTTCAAATAAAAACTACACAGAAGCATTCTGTGAAACTTCTTTCTGTTCTGTGCATTCAACCTACAGATTTGAAGCAGACTATTGATTGAGCAGTTCTGAAACACTCTTTCTGCAGAAACTGCAAGTGGACATTTTGAACGCTAAGGGGCCTATAGAGGAAAAAGGAATATCTTCAAATAAGAACTACACAGAAGCATTCTGTGAAACTTTTCTCCGTTCTGTCCATTCAACTAACAGAATTGAAGCTTACATTTGGTTGAGCACTTCTGAAACACTGTTTCTGTAGAAACTGCAAGTTGACATTCGGAGCGCTAAGGGGCCTGTAGGGGAAAAAGGAATATCTTCAAATAAAAACTACTCAGAAGCATTCTGTGAAACTTCTTTCTGTTCTGTTCACTCAACTAACAGAGTTGAAGCTTACTTTTGATTGAGCAGTTCTGAAAATCCCTTTCTGTAGAAACTGCAAGTGTACATTCAGAGCGCTAAGGGGCCTAAAGTGGTAAAAGTAATATCTCCAAATAAAAACTACACAGAAGCATTCTGCGAAACTTCTTTCTGTTCTGTGTTTTCAACTAACAGATTTGAATCTTCCTTTTGACTGAGCAGTTCTGAAACAGTCTTTCCGTGGAAACTGCAAGTTGACATTTCGAGCGCTAAAGAGCCAACAGTGGAAAAAGGGATATCTTCAAATAAAAACTATACAGAAGCATTCTGTGAAACTTCTTTCTGTTCTGTGCATTCAACTAACAGAGTTGAAGCTTACTTTTGATAGAGCATTTCTGAAACACTCTTTCTGTAGAAACTGCTAGTGGACATTCGGAGACCTAAGGGGCCTATAGTGGAAAAAGGAATATCTTCAAATAAAAATTACACAGAAGCATTCTTTGAAACTTCTTTCTGCTCTGTCCATTCAACTAACAGAGTTCAATCTTACTTTTGATTGAGCAGTCCTGAAACACTCTTTCTGTAGAAACTGCAAGTTGACAGTCGGAGCGCTAAAGGGCCTATAGAGGAAAAAAGGATATCTTCAAATAAAAACTACACAGAAGCATTCTGTGAAACTTCTTTCTCTTCAGTGCATTCAACTAACAGAGTTGAAGCTTACTTTTGATTGAGCAGTTCTGAAACACCCTTTCTGTAGAAACTGCAAGAGGACTTTCTGGGCGCTAAGGGGCCTACAGTGGAAAAAGGAATATCTCCTAATAAAAACTGCACAGAAGCATTCTGCGAAACTTCTTTCTTTTCTGTGCATTCAACTAACAGAGTTGAAGCTTACTTTTGATTGAGCAGTTCTGAAACACTCTTTCTGTAGAAACTGCAAGTGGACATTCTGAACGCTAAGCGGCCAATAGTGGAAAAAGGGATATCTCCAAATAAAAACTACACAGAAGCATTCTGTGAAACTTGTTTCTGTTCTGTCCATTTAACTATCAGAGTGGAATCTTACTTTTGATTGGGCAGTTCTGAAAAACACTTTCTGTAGAAACTGCAATTGGAGATTCTGAGCGTTAAGTGGCCTATTGTGGAAAAAGGGATATCTTCAAATAAAAACTACACAGAAGCATTCTGTGAAACTTCTTTCTGTTCTGTGCATTCAACTAATGGGGTTGAAGCTTACTTTTGATTGAGCAGTTCTGAATCACTCTTTCTGTAGGAACTTCAGGTGGACATTAGAAGCGCTAAGGGGCCTATAGTGGAAAAAGAAATATCTTCAATTTAAAACTACACAGAAGCATACTGTGAAACTTTTTTCTGTTCTGTGCATTCAACTAACAGAGTTGAAGCTTACTTTTGATTGAGCAGTTCTGAAACACTCTTTCTGTAGAAACTGCAAGTGGACAGTCGGAGCGCTAAGGGGCCTATAGTGGAAAAAGGAATATCTACCAATAAAAACTACACAGAAGCATTCTGTGAAACTTGTTTCTGTTCTGTCCATTAAACTATCAGAGTGGAATCTTACTTGTGATTGAGCAGTTCTGAAAAACACTTTCTGTAGAAACTGCAAGTGGACATTCTGAGTGCTAAGTGGCCAATATTGGAAAAAGAAATACCTTCAAATAAAAACTACACGGAAGCATTCAGTGAAACTTCTTTCTGTTCTGTGCATTCAACCAACAGAGTTGAAGCTTACTTTTGATTGAGCAGTTCTGAAACACCCTTTCTTTAGAGACTGCAAGTGTACATTCTGAGCGCTAAGGGGCCTACAGTGGAAAAAGTAATATCTCCTAATAAAAACTACACAGAAGCATTGTGCGAAACTACTTTCTTTTCTGTGCATTCAACTAACAGAGTAGAAGCTTACTTTTGATTTGGCAGTTCTGAAACACTCTTTCTGTAGAAACTGCAAGTGGACATTCTGAACGCTAAGGGGCCAATAGTTGAAAAAGGGATATCTCCAAAAAAAACCTAAACAGAAGCATTCTGTGAAACTTGTTTCTGTTCTGTCCATTAAACTATCAGGGTGGAATCTTACTTTTGATTGAGCAGTTCTGAAAAACACTTTCTGTAGAAACTGCAAGTGGACATTCTGAGTGCTAAGGGGCCTATTGTGGAAAAATGGATGTCTTCAAATAAAAACTACACAGAAGCATTTTGTGAAACTTCTTTCTGTTCTGTGCATTCCACTAAGAGAGCTGAAGCTTACTTTTGATTGAGCAGTTCTGAAACACTCTTTCTGTAGAAACATCAGGTGGACATTAGAAGCGCTAAGGGGCCTATAGTGGAAAAAGGAATATCTTCAATTAAAAACTACACAGAAGCATACTGTGAAACTTCTTTCTGTTCTGTCCATTCAACTAACAGAGTTGAAGCTGACTCTTGATTGAGCAGTTCTGAAACACTCTTTCTGTAGAAACTGCAAGTGGACATTCAGAGCACTAAGGGGCCTATAGTGGAAAAAGAGATATCTGCAAATGAAAACTACACAGAAGCATTCTGTGAAACTCCTTTCCGTTCTGTGCATTCAGCTAACAGAGTTGAAGCTTACTTTTGATTGAGAAGTTCTGAAACACCCTTTCTGTAGAAACTGCAGGTGGACATTCAGAACACTAAGGGGCCTATAGTAGAAAAAGGAATTTCTGGAAATAAAAACTACACAGAAGCATTCTGCGAAACTTCTTTCTGTTCTGTACATTCAATTAACGGATTTGAAGCTTACTTTTTATTGAGAAGTTCTGAAACACCCCTTCTGTAGAAACTGCAGGTGGACATTCATAGCACTAAGGGGCCTCTAGTGGAAAAAGTAATATCTGCAAATAAAAACTACACAGAAGCATCCTGTGAAACTTCTTTCTGTTCTGTGCATTCAACTAACAGAGTTGAGGCTTACTTTTGATTGAGCAGTTCTGAAACAGCCTTTCCGTAGAAACTGCAAGTGTACATTCAGAGCGCTAAGGGGCCTGCAGTGGAAAAAGTAATATCTCCTATTAAAAACTACACAGAAGCATTCTGCGAAACTTCTTTCTGTTCTGTGCATTCAACTAACAGAGTTGAAGCTTACTTTTGATTGAGCAGTTCTGAAACACTCTTTCTGTAGAAACTGCAAGTAGACATTCGGGGCGCTAAAGGGCCTATAGTGAAATAAGGGATATCTTCAAATAAAAACTACACAGAAGCATTCTGTGAAACTGCTTTCTGTTCTGTGCATTCAACTAACAGAGTTGAAGCTTACTTTTGATTGAGAAGTTCTGAAACACCCTTTCTGTAGAAACTGCAAGTGGACATTCTGAGTACTAAGGGGCCTATAGTGGAAAAATAATATCTGCAAAGAAAAACTACACGGAAGCATTCTGTGAAACTTCTTTCTGTTCTGTGCATTCAACTAACAGATTTGAAGCTCACTTTTGATTGAGCAGTTCTGAAACACTCTTTCGGTACAAACTGCAAGTGGACATTCTTAACGCTAAGGGACCAATAGTGGAAAAAGGGATATCGCCAAAGAAAAACCACACGGAAGCATTCTGTGAAAGCTGTTTCTGTTCTGTCCATTCAAATATCAGAGTGGAATCTTACTTTTGATTAAGCAGTTCTGAAAATCACTTTCTGTAGAAACTGCAAGTGGACATTCTGAGCGCCAAGTGGCTTATAGTGGAAAAAGAAATATCTTCAAATAAAAACTACACGGAAGCATTCAGTGAAACCTATTCCTGTTCTGTCCATTCAACTAACTGTGTTGAAGCTTACTTTTGATTCAGCAGTTCTGAAACACTCTTTCTGTAGTAACTGCAAGTTGACATTTCGCGCGCTAAAGGTCCTATAGTGGAAAAAGGGATACCTTGAAATAAAAACTACTCAGAAGCATTCTGTGGAACTACTTTCTGTTCTGTGCTTTCAACTAACAGAGTTGAAGCTTACTTTAGATGGAGCAGTTCTGAAACACACTTTCTGTAGAAACTGTAATTGGACATTCGGAGGGCTAAGGGGCCTTTAGTGGAAAAAGGGATATCTTCAAATAAAAACTACACAGAAATATTCTGTGAAACTTCTTTCTGTTCTGTGCATTCAACTAACACAGTGGAATCTTACTTTTATTGAGCAGTCCTGAAATAGCCTTTCTTTGGAAACGGCAAGTGTACATTCAGAGCGCTAAGGGGCCTAAAATGGAAAAAGTAATATCTCCTAAAAAGACTACCCAGAAGCATTCTGCGAAACTTCTTTCTGTTCTGTGCTTTCAACTAACAGATGTGAATCTTCCTTTTGATTGAGCAGTTCTGAAACACTCTTTCTGTGGAAACTGCATGTTGACATTTCGAGCGCTAAAGATCCTATAGTGGAAAAAGGGATATCTTAATATAAAAACTAAACAGAAGCATTCTGCGAAACTTCTTTCTGTTCTGTGCATTCAAGTAACAGAGTTGAAGCTTACTTTTGATAGAGCATATCTGAGACACACTTTCTGTAGAAACTGCTAGTGGAGATTCCGAGAGCTAAGGGGCCTATAGTGGAAAAAGGAATATCTTCAAACAAAAAGTACACAGAAGCATTCTGTGAAACTTGTTTCTGTTCTGTCCATGCAACTAACAGAGTTGAAGCTTACTTTTGATTGAGCAGTTCTGAAACACACTTTGTGTAGTAACTGCAAGTGTACATTCAGAGCACTAAGGGGCCTACAGTGGAAAAAGTAATATCTACTAATAAAAACTACACAGAAGCATTCTGCGAAACTTCTTTCTTTTCTGTGCATTCAACTAACAGAGTTGAAACTTACTTTTGATTGAGCATTTCTGAAACACTCTTTCTGTAGAAACTGCAAGTGGACATTCTGAACGCTAAGGGGCCAATAGTGGAAAAAGGGATATCTCCAAATAAAAACTACACAGAAGCATTCTGTGAAACTTGTTTCTATTCAGTCCATTCAACTATCAGAGTGGAATCTTACATTTGATTGAGCAGTTCTGAAAAACACTTTCTGTAGATTCTGCAAGTGGACATACTGAGCGCTAAGTGGCCTATAGTGGAAAAATTAATATCTTCAAATAAAAACTACATGGAAGCATTCAGTGAAACTTCTTTCTGTTGTGTGCATTCAACTAAGAGAATTGAAGCTTACTTTTGACAGAGCAGTTCTGAAACACTCTTTTTGTAGAAACTGCACGTGGATATTAGAAGCGCTAAGGGACCTATAGTGGAAAAAGGGATATCTTCAAATAAAAACTACACAGAAGCATTCTGTGAAACTTCTTTCTGTTCTGTGTATTCAACTAACAGTGTTGAAGCTTGCTTTTGATTGAGCAGTTCTGAATCACTCTTTCTGTAGAAACTGCACGTGGACATTTGAAGCGCTAAGGGGCCTATAGTTCAAAAAGGAATATCTTCAATTAAAAACTACACAGAAGCATACTCTGAAACTTTTTTCTGTTCTGTGCATTCAACTAACAGAGTTGAAGCTCACTTTTGATTGAGCAGTTCTGATACACTCCTTCTGTAGAAACTACAAGTGGACATTCGGAGCGCTAAGGGGCCTTTAGTGGAAAAAGGAATATCTACAAATAAAATTTACACAGAAGCATTCCGTGAAACTTCTTTCTGTTCTGTCCATTCAACTAACAGAGTTGAAGCTTGCTTTTGATTGAGCAGTTCTGAAACACTCTCTCTGTAGAAACTGTAAGTTGATATTAGGAGCGCTAAGGGGCCTGAAGGGGAAAAAGCAATATCTTCAAATAGAAACTACTCAGAAGCATTCTGTGAAACTTCTTTCTGTTCTGTTCACTCAACTAAGAGATATGAAGCTTACTTTCAATTGAGCAGTTCTGAAACAACCTTTCTGTAGAAACTGCAACTGGACATTCGGAGCGCTAAGTGGCCTATAGTGGAAAAAGGGATATCTTCAAATAAAAACTACACAGTAGCACTCTGTGAAATTTCTTTCTGTTCTGTGCATTCAACTAACAGAGTTGAAGCTTACTTTTGATTGAGAAGTTCTGAAACACACTTTCTGTAGAAACTGCAAGTGGACATTCAGAGCTCTAAGGGGCCTATAGTGGAAAAAGTAATATCTGCAAATAAAAACTACACAGATGCATTCTGTGAAACTTCTTTCTGTTCTGTGCATTCAACAAACAGAGTTGAAGCTTACTTTTGATTGAGCAGTTCTGAAACACCCTTTCTGTAGAAACTGCAAGTGTACATTTAGAGCGCTAAGGGGCCTATAGTGGAAAAAGGAATATCTCCTAATAAAAACTACACAGAAGCATTCCACGAAACTTCTTTCTTTTCTGTGAATTCAACTAACAGAGTTGAAGCTTACTTTTGATTGAGCAGTTCTGAGACACTCTTACTGTATAAACTGCAAGTGTACATTCTGAATGCTAAGGGGCCAATAGTGGAAAAAGGAATATCTCCAAATAAAACTACACAGAAGCATTCTGTGAAACTTGTTTCTGTTCTGTCCATTCAACTTTCAGAGCAGAATCTTACTTTTGATTGAGCAGTTCTGAAAAACACTTTCTGTAGGAACTGCAAGTGGACATTCTGAGCGCTAAGTGGCCTATAGTGGAAAAAGTAATATCTACAAATAAAAACTACATGGAAACATACAGTGAAACCACTTTCTGTTCTGTGCATTCAACGAACAGAATTGAAGCTTAGTTTTGATTGAGCAGTTCAGAAACACTCTTTGTATAGAAACTGCAAGTTGACATTTCGAGCGCTAAAGGGCCTATAGTGGAAAAAGGGATATCTTCAAATAAGAACTACACAGAAGCATTCTGTGAAACTTCTTTCTGTTCTGTGTATTCAACTAACATTGTTGAAGCTTACTTTTGATTGAGCAGTTCTGAAACACCCTTTCTGTAGAAACTGCAGGTGGACATTAGAAGCGCTATGGGGCCTATATTGGAAAAAGGAATATCTTCATTTAAAAACTACACAGAAGCGTACTGTGAAACTTCTTTCTGTTCTGTGCATTCAACTAACAGAGTTGAAGCTTACTTTTGATTGAGCAGTTCTGAAACACTCTTTCTGTAGAAACTGCCAGTGGACATTTGGAGCGTTAAGGGGCCTAAGTTGGAAAAAGGAATATCTACAAATAAAAACTACACAGAAGCATTCTGTGAAACTCCTTTCTGTTCTGTCCATTCAACTAACAGTGTTGAAGCTTGCTTTTTATTGAGCAGATCTGAAACAATCTTTCTGTAGAAACTGCTGGTTGACATTAGGAGCGCTAAGGGGCCTGAGGGGAAAAAGGTATATCTTCAAATAAAAACTACTCAGAAGCATTCTGTGAAACTTCTTTCTGTTTTGTTCACTCAAATAACAGAGTTGAAGCTTACCTTTGATTAAGTAGTTCTGAAACAGCCTTTCTGTAGAAACTGCAACTGGACATTCGGAGCTCTAAGGGGCCTATAGTAGAAAATGAATATCTCCAAATAAAAACTACACAAAAGCATTCTGTGAAACTTCTTTCTGTTCTGTGCATTCAACTAACAGAGTTGAAGCTTTCTTTTGATTGAGCAGTTGTGAAACACACTTTATGTAGAAACTGTAATTGGACATTCAGTGCGCTAAGGGGCCTATAGTGGAAAAAGTGATATCTTCAAATAAAAACTACACAGAAATATTCTGTGAAACTTCTTTCTGATCTGTGCATTCAACTACCAGAGTTGAATCTTCCTTTTGATTGAGCAGTTCTGAAACACCCTTTCTGTGGAAACTGGAAGGTGACATTTCGAGTGCTAAAGAGCTTATAGTGGAAAAAAGATATCTTCAAATAAAAACTGCACAGAAGCATTCTGTGAAACTTCTTTCTGTTCTGTGCATTCAACTCACAGAGTTGAAGCTTACTTTTAATAGAGCATTTCTGAAACAGTCTTTCTGTAGAAACTGCTAGTGGACATTCGGAGAGCTAAGGGGCCTATAGTGGAAAAAGGAATATCTTCAAATAAAAACTACACAGAAGCATTCTCTGAAACTTCTTTCTGTTCTGTGCATTCAACTAACAGAGTTGAAGCTTACTTTTGATTGAGCAGTTCTGAAACACTCTTTCTGTAGGAAGTGCACGTGGACATTATAAGTGCTAAGGGGCCTAGAGTGGAAAAAGGAATATCTTCAATTTAAAACTACACAGAAGCATTCTGTGAAACTTCTTTCTGTTCTGTGCATTCAACTAACAGATTTGAAGCTTACTTTTGATTGAGCAGTTCTGAAACACACTTTCTGTAGAAAGTGCAAGTGGATATTCGGAGTGCTAAGGGGCCTGTAGTGGAAAAAGGAATATCTACAAATAAAAACTACAAAGAAGCATTCTGTTAAACTTCTTTCTGTTCTGTCCATTCAACTAACAGAGTTGAAGCTTGCTTTTGATTGAGCAGTTCTGAAACACTCTTTCTGTAGAAACTGCAAGTTGACATTAGGAGCGCTAAGGGGCCTGTAGGGGAAAAGGAAATATCTTCAAATAAGAACTACTCAGAAGCATTCTGTGCAACAACTTTCTGTTCTGTTCACTCAACTAACAGAGTAGAAGCTTACTTTTGATTGAGCAGTTGTGAAACAACCTTTCTGTAGAAACTGCAAATGGACATTCGGAGCGCTAAGGGGCCTATAGTGGAAAAAGGGATATCTTCAAATAAAAACTACACAGAACCATTCTGTGAAACTTGTTTCTGTTCTGTCCATTCAACTATCAGAGTGGAATCTTACTTTTGATTGAGCAGTTCTGAAAAAGACTTTCTGTAGAAACTGCAAGTGGACATTCTGAGCGCTAAGAGGCCTATAGTGGAAAAAGGTATATCTTCAAATAAAAACTACACGGAAGCATTCAGTGAAACTACTTTCTGTTCTGTGCATTCAACTAACAGAGTTGAAGTTTGCTTTTGATTGAGCAGTTCTGAAACACACTTTCTGTAGAAACTGTAATTGGACATTCCCTGCGCTAAGGGGCATATAGTGGAAAAAGGGATATCTTCAAATAAAAACTACACAGAAGTATTCTGTGAAAGTTCTTTCTGTTCTGTGCATTCAACTAACACAGTTGAAGCTTACTTTTGATTGAGCAGTTCTGAAAAACCGTTTCTGTTGAAACTGCAAGTGGACATTCAGAGCGCTAAGGGGCCTAAAGTGGAAAAAGAAATATCTCCAAATAAAAACTACACAGAAGCATTCTGCGAAACTTCTTTCTGTTCTGTGCTTTCAGCTAACAGATTTGAATCTTCCTTGTGATTGGGCAGTTCTGAAACACTCTTTCTGTGGAAACTGCAAGTTGACATTTTGAGCGCAAAAGAGCCTATAGTGGAAAAAGTGATATCTTCAAATAAAAACTACACAGAAGCATTCTCTGAAACTTCTTTCTGTTCTGTGCATTCAACTAACAGAGTTGAAGCTTACTTTTGATTGAGCAGTTCTGAAACACTCTTTCTGTAGGAAGTGCACGTGGACATTATAAGTGCTAAGGGGCCTAGAGTGGAAAAAGGAATATCTTCAATTTAAAACTACACAGAAGCATACTGTGAAACTTCTTTCTGTTCTGTGCATTCAACTAACAGAATTGAAGCTTACTTTTGATTGAGCAGTTCTGAAACACACTTTCTGTAGAAAGTGCAAGTGGATATTCGGAGTGCTAAGGGGCCTGTAGTGGAAAAAGGAATATCTACAAATAAAAACTACAAAGAAGCATTCTGTTAAACTTCTTTCTGTTCTGTCCATTCAACTAACAGAGTTGAAGCTTACTTTTGATTGAGCAGTTCTGAAACACTCTTTCTGTAGAAACTGCAAGTTGACATTAGGAGCGCTAAGGGGCCTGTAGGGGAAAAGGAAATATCTTCAAATAAGAACTACTCAGAAGCATTCTGTGCAACAACTTTCTGTTCTGTTCACTCAACTAACAGAGTAGAAGCTTACTTTTGATTGAGCAGTTGTGAAACAACCTTTCTGTAGAAACTGCAAATGGACATTCGGAGCGCTAAGGGGCCTATAGTGGAAAAAGGGATATCTTCAAATAAAAACTACACAGAACCATTCTGTGAAACTTGTTTCTGTTCTGTCCATTCAACTATCAGAGTGGAATCTTACTTTTGATTGAGCAGTTCTGAAAAAGACTTTCTGTAGAAACTGCAAGTGGACATTCTGAGCGCTAAGAGGCCTATAGTGGAAAAAGGTATATCTTCAAATAAAAACTACACGGAAGCATTCAGTGAAACTACTTTCTGTTCTGTGCATTCAACTAACAGAGTTGAAGTTTGCTTTTGATTGAGCAGTTCTGAAACACACTTTCTGTAGAAACTGTAATTGGACATTCCCTGCGCTAAGGGGCATATAGTGGAAAAAGGGATATCTTCAAATAAAAACTACACAGAAGTATTCTGTGAAAGTTCTTTCTGTTCTGTGCATTCAACTAACACAGTTGAAGCTTACTTTTGATTGAGCAGTTCTGAAAAACCGTTTCTGTTGAAACTGCAAGTGGACATTCAGAGCGCTAAGGGGCCTAAAGTGGAAAAAGAAATATCTTCAAATAAAAACTACACAGAAGCATTCTGCAAACTTCTTTCTGTTCTGTGCTTTCAGCTAACAGATTTGAATCTTCCTTGTGATTGGCAGTTCTGAAACACTCTTTCTGTGGAAACTGCAAGTTGACATTTTGAGCGCAAAAGAGCCTATAGTGGAAAAAGTGATATCTTCAAATAAAAACTACACAGAAGCATTCTGTGAAACTACTTTCTGTTCTGTGCATTCAACTAACAGAGTTGAAGCTTACTTTTGATAGAGCATTTCTGAAACACTCTTTCTGTTGAAACTGCTAGTGGACATTCAGAGAGCTAAGGGGCCTATAGTGGAAAAAGGAATATCTTCAAATAAAAAGTACACAGAAGCATTCTGTGAAACTTCTTTCTGTTCTGTCCATTCAACTAACCGAGTTGAAGCTTACTTTTGATTGAGCAGTTCTGAAACACTCTTTCTGTAGAAAATGCAAGTTGACATTCGGAGAGCTAAAGGGCCTATAGTGGAAAAAGTGATATCTTCAAATAAAAACTACACAGAAGCATTCTGTGAAACTTCTTACTGTTCTGTGCATTCAACTAACAGACTTGAAGCTTACTTTTGATTGAGAAGCTCTGAAATACCCTTTCTGTAGAAACTGCAAGTGGACATTCTGAACGCTAAGGGGCCAATAGAGGAAAAAGGGATATCTTCAAATAAAAACTACATAGAAGCAGTGTGTGAAACTGCTTTCTGTTCTGTGCTTTCAAGTAACAGATTTGAAGCTTGCTTTTGATTGAGCAGTTCTGAAACACTCTTTCTGTAGCAACTGCAAGTTGACATTTCGAGTGCTAAAAGGCACATAGTGGAAAAAGAGATATCTTCAATTAAAAACCACACAGAAGCATTCTGTGAAATTTCTTAGTGTTCTGTGCATTCAACTAACAGAGTTGAAGCGTAGTTTTGATAGAGCATTTCTGAAAGATTGTTTCTGTAGAAACTGCTAGTGGACATTCGGAGATCTAAGGGGCCAATAGTGGAAAAAGGAATATCTTCAAATAAAAAGTACACAGAAGCATTCTGTGAAACTACTTTCTGTTCTGTCCATTCAACTAACAGAGTTGAAGCTTACTTTTGAGCAGTTCTGAAACACTCTTTCTGTAGAAATTGCAAGTTGTCATACGGAGCGCTAAAGGGCCTATAGTGGATAAAGGGATATCTTCAAATAAAAACTACACAGAAGCCTTCTGTGAAACTTCTTTCAGTTCTGTGCACTCCACTAACAGGGTTGAAGCTTACATTTGATTGGGAAGTTCTGAAACACCCTTTCTGTAGAAACTGCAAGTGGACACTCAGAGCGCTAAGGGGCCTCTAGTGTAAAAAGGGGTATCTTCAAATAAAAACTACACGGAAGGATTCTGTGAAACTTCTTTTTTTTCTGTGCACTCAACTAACAGAGTTGAAGCTTACTTTTGATTGAGCAGGTCTGAAACACTCTTTCTGTAGAAATTGAAGTTTGACATTTAGAGCGCCAAGGGGCCTATAGTGGAAAAAGGAATATCTTCAAATAAAAACTGCACAGAAGCATTCTGTGAAACTTCTTTCTGTTCTGTCCATTCAACTAAAAGAGGTAAAGCTTACTTTTGATTGAGCAGTTCTGAAACACTCTTTCTGTAGAAACTGAAAGTTGACATTTCGAGCGCTAAATGGCCTATAGTGGAAAAAGGGATATCTTCAAATATAAAACTACAGAGAAGCATTCTGTGGAACTTCTTTCTGTTCTGTGCATTCAACTAAGAGAATTTAAGCTTACTTTTGATCAGTTCTGAAACACCCTTTCCTTAGAAACTGCAAGTGGATATGCGGAGCACTAAGGGCTGTATAGTGGAAAAAGGAATATCTTCAAATAAAAACTACACAGAAGCATTCTGTGAAACTTCCTTGTGTTCTGTGCATTCAACTAACAGAGTTAAAGCTGACTTTTGATTGAGCAGTTCTGAAACACTCTTTCTGTAGAAACTGAAATTTGACATTTCGAGTGCTAAGTGTCGTATAGTGGAAAAAGGAATATCTCAAAACAAAAACTACACAGAAGCATTCTGTGAAACTTCTTTCTGTTCTGTGGGTTCAACTAACATATGTGAAGCTTACTTTTGATTGAGCAGCTCTGAAACACTCTTTCTGTAAAAACTGCAAGTGGACATTCGGAGCGCTAGGGGGCCTACAGTGGAAAAAGGAATATCTCCAAATGAAAACGACACAGAAGCATTCTGTGAAACTTTTTGTGCTGTGTGCATTCAACTAACAGATTTGAAACTTACTTTTGATTGAGCAGTTCTGAAACACTCTTTTTGTAGAAACTGCAAGTTGACATTACGAGCACTAAGGATCCTATAGTGGAAAAAGGAATATCTGCAAATAAAAACTACACAGAAGCATTCTGTGTAACTTCTTTCTGTTCTGTCAATTCAACTAACAGAGTTGAAGCTTGCTTTTGATTGAGCAGTTCTGAAACTCTCTTGCTGTGGAAACTGCAAGTTTACAAGGCGAGCGCTAAAGGGCCTATAGTGGAAAAAGAGATATCTTCAAATAAAAACTACACAGAAGCATGCTGTGAAACATCTTTCTGTTCTGTGAATTGAAGTAACAGAGTTGAAGCTTACTTTTGATTGAGCAGTTCTGAAGCACCCTTTCTGTAGAAACTGCAAGTGGACATTCGGAGCGCTAACAGGCCTATAGTGGAAAAAGTAATATCTACAAATAAAAACTACACAGAAGCATTCTGTGAAACTTCTCTCTGTTCTGTGCATTCAACTAACGGAGTTGAAGCTTACTTTTGATTGAGCAGTTCTGAAACACTCTTTCTGTAGAAACTGCAAGTGGACATTCCGAATGCTAAGGGGCCTATAGTTGAAAAAGGGATATCTTCAAATAAAAACTTCACAGAAGCATTCTGTGAAACGTCTTTCTGTTCTGTGCATTGAACTAACAGAGTTGAAGCTTACTTTTGATTGAGCAGTTCTGAAACACCCTTTCTGTAGAAACTGCAATTGGACGTTCGGAGCTCTAAGGGGCCTGTAGTCGAAAAAGGAATATCTCCAAATAAAAACTACACAGAATCATTCCGTGAAACTTCTTTCTGTTCTGTGCATTCAACTAACAGATTTGAAGCTTACTTTTGATTGAGCAGTTCTGAAACAACCTTTCTGTAGAAACTGCATGTGGATATTCGGAGCACTAAGGGGCCTGTAGTGGAAAAAGGATTATCTCCAAAAAAAACTACACAGAAGCATTCTGTGAATCTTCTCTCTGTTCTGTGCATTCAACTAACAGAGTTGATGCTTACTTTTGATTGAGCAGTTCGGAAACACTCTTTCTGTAGAAACTGCAAGTGGACATTAGGAGCGCTAAGGGGGCTTTAGTGGAAAAAGTAATATCTCTAAATAAAAACTACAGAAGCATTCTGTGGAACTTCTTTCTGTTTTTTGCGTTCTACTAACGGAGTTGAAGCTTACTTTGATTGAGAAGTTCTGAAACACTCTTTCTATGGAAACTACAAGTGGACATTCAGAGCGCTAATGGGCCTATAGTGGAAAAAGGAATATCTTGAAATAAAAACTACACAGAAGCATTCTGTGAAACTTCTTTCTCTTCTGTCCATTCAACTAACAGAGTTGAAGCTCACTTTTGATTGAGCAGTTCTGAAACACTCTTTCTGTAGAAACTGCAAGTTGACATTCCGAGCGCTAAATGGCCTATAGTGGAAAAAGGGATATCTTCAAATAAAAAGTACACAGAAGCATTCTGTGAAACTTCTTTCTGTTCTGTCCATTCAACTAACAGAGTTGAAGCTTACTTTATATTGAGCAGTTCTGAAACACTATTTCTGTAGAAACGGCAAGTTGACATTCCGAGCGCTAAGGGGCCTATAGTGGAAAAAGGAATATCTTCAAATAAAAACTACATAGAAGCATTCTATGAAGCTTCTTTCTGTTCTGTCCATTCAACTAACAGAGTTGAAGCTTACATTTGATTGAGTAGTTCTGAAACACTCTTTCTGTAGAAACTGCAAGTTAACATTCCGAGCGTTAAAGGGCCTGTAGTGGAAAATGGTGTATCTTCAAATAAAAACTACACGGAAGCATTCTGTGAAACTTCTTCCTGTTCTGTGCATTCAACTAACAGATTAGAATCTTACTTTTGACTGAGCATTTCTGAAACACCCTTTCTGTATAAACTGCAAGTGGACATTCTTAGCGGTAAGGGGCCTATAGTGGAAAGAAATATGTCCACATAAAAACTACACAGAAGCATTCTGTGAAACTTCCTTCTGTTCTGTGCATTCAACTAACAGAGTTGAAGCTTACTTTTGATTGAGCAGTTCTGAAACCTTCTTTCTGTAGAAACTGCAAGTGGACATTCGGAGCGTTAAGGGGCCTATAGTGGAAAAAGGAATATCTTCAAATAAAAACTACACAGAAGCATTCTGTGAAACTACTTTCTGTTCTGTCCATTCAACTAAAAGAGGTAAAGCTTACTTTTGATGGAGCAGTTCTGAAACACTCTTTCTGTAGAAACTGAAAGTTGACATTTCGAGCGCTAAAGGGCCTATAGTGGAAAAAGGGCTAACTTCAAATATAAAACTACAGAGAAGCATTCTGTGGAACTTCTTTCTGTTCTGTGCATTCAACTAAGAGAATTTAAGCTTACTTTTGATCAGTTCTGAAACACCCTTTCCTTAGAAACTGCAAGTGGATATGCGGAGCACTAAGGGGTGTATAGTGGAAAAAGGAATATCTTCAAATAAACACTACACAGAAGCATTCTGTGAAACTTCCTTGTGTTCTGTGCATTCAACTAAGAGAGTTAAAGCTGACTTTTGATTGAGCAGTTCTGAAACCCTCTTTCTGTAGAAACTGAAATTTGACATTTCGAGTGCTAAGTGTCGTATAGTGGAAAAAGGAATATCTCAAAACAAAAACTACACAGAAGCATTCTGTGAAACTTCTTTCTGTTCTGTGGGTTCAACTAACATATGTGAAGCTTACTTTTGATTGAGCAGCTCTGAAACACTCTTTCTGTAAAAACTGCAAGTGGACATTTGGAGCGCTAGGGTCCTTTAGTTGAAAAAGGAATATCATCAAAGAAAATCTACACAGAAGCATTCTGTGAAACTTATTTCTGTTCTGTCCATTCATCTAACAGACTTGAAGCTTACATTTGATTGAGGAGTTCTGAAACACTCTTTCTGTAGAAACTGCAAGTTGACAATCCGAGCGCTAATGGTCCTAGAGTGGAAAAAGTAATATCTCCAAATGAAATGTACACAGAAGCATTCTGTGAAACTTCTTTCTGTTCTGTGCATTCAACTAACAGAGTTGAATCTTACTTCTAATTGAGCAGTTCTGAAGCACCCTTTCTGTAGAAACTGCAAGTGGACATTCGGAGTGCTAACAGGCCTATAGTGGAAAAAGTAATATCTACAAATAAAAACTACACAGAAGCATTCTGTGAAACTTCTCTCTGTTCTGTGCATTCAACTAACGGAGTTGAAGCTTACTTTTGATTGAGCAGTTCTGAAACACTCTTTCTGTAGAAACTGCAATTGGACATTCGGAGCGTTAAGGGCCTATAGTGGAAAAAGGATATCTTCAAATAAAAACTACACAGAAGCATTCTGTGAAACTCCTTTCTGTTCTGTCCATTCAATTAACAGAGTTGATTCTTACTTTTGATTGAGTAGTTCCGAAACACTCTTTCTGTACAAACTGCAAGTTGACATTTAGAGCGCTACAAGGCCGTTAGTGGAAAAGGGAATATCTTCAAATAAAAACTACACGAAGTATTCTCTGAAACTTCTTTCTTTTCTGTGCATTCAACTAGGAGAGTTGAAGCTTACTTTTGATTGAGCATTCTGAAGCATCTTTCTGTACAAACTGCAAGTTGATATTTAGAGCCCTTCAAGGCCTTTAGTGGAAAAGGGAATATCTTCAAATAAAAACTACACGAAATATTCTCTGAAACTTCTTTCTTTTCTGTGCATTCCACTATGAGAGTTGAAGCTTACTTTTGATTGATCAGTTCTGAAACACTCTTTCTGTAGAAACTGGAAGTGGAGATTCAGAGCTCTAAGGGGCCTATAGTTGAAAAAGGAATATCTTCAAATGAAAACTACACAGAAGCATTCTGTGAAACTTCTTTCTTTTCTGTGCATTCACCTAACAGAGTTGAAGCTTACATAATATTTAGCCATTCTGAAACACTCTTTTTGTAGAAACTGCAAGTGGACAGTCAGAGCGCTCTGGGCCTATAGTGGAAAAATGCGTATCTTCAAATAAAAACTACACAGAAGCATTCTGTGAAACCTCTTTGTGTTCTGTGCATTCAACTAACAGAGTTGAAGCTTACTTTAGAATGAGCAGTTCTGAAACGCTCTTTCTGTAGAAACTGCAAGTTGAAATTCGGAGCGCTAAGGGGGCTAAAATGGAAAAAGATATATCTTCATATAAAAACTACACAGAGGCATTCTGTGAAACTTCTTCCTGTTGTGTGCATTCAACTAACAGAGTTGAAACTTATATTAGATTGAGCAGGTCTGAAACACTCTTTCTGTGGAAACTGCAGGTGGACATTCAGAGCGCTAAGGGACTATCGTGGAAAAAGGAATATCTTCCAATAAACACTACACAGAAGCATTCTGTGAAACTTCTTCCTGTTCTGTGCATTCAAGTAACAGTGTTGAAGCCTACTTTTGATTGAGCAGTTCTGAAACTTTCTTTCGGTGGAAACTGCAAGTGTACGTTCTGAGAGATAAGGGGCCGATTGTGGAAAAAGTCATAATTTCAAATAAAAACAAAACACAAGCTTTCTGTGAAACCTCTTTCTGATCTGAGCATTCAACTAACGGAGTTGAACCTTACTTTTTATTGAGCAGTTCTGAAACACACTTTCTGTATAAACAGCAAGTGGACATTCGGAGTGCTAAGGGGCCTGTAGTGGAAAAAGGAATATCCTCAAATACAAACGACACAGAAGCATTCTGTGAAACTCCTTTCTTTTCTGTGCATTCAACAAACAGGGTTGAAGCTTACATTTGATTGAGCAGTTCTGAAACAGTCTTTCTGTAGAAACTGCAAGTGGACATTCGGAGTTTCTGTTCTCTGCATTCAACTAACAGAGGTGAAGCTTACTTTTGATTGAGTAGTTCTGAAACACTCTTGCTGTAGAAACGGCAAGTGTACATTGGGAGAGCTACGACGCCTATAGTGCCAAAAGGAATATCTTCAAATAAAAACTACACAGAAGCATTCTCTGAAATTTTTTTCTCTTCTGTGCATTCCACTGACAGAGTTGAAGATTACTTTGAATTGAGCAGTTCTGAAACACTCTTCCTGTAGAAACTGCAAGTGGATATTCAGAACGCTAAGGGGCCTATAGTGGAAAATGGAATAACTTCAAATAAAAACTACACAGTAGCATTGTGTGAAACATCTTTCTGTTCTGTGCATTCAACTAACAGAGCTGAAGCATACTTTGATTGAGCAGTTCTGAAACACTCTTTCTGTTGAAACTGCAAGTGGACATTCGGAGCGCTAAGGGGCCTATAGTAGAAATAGGAATGTCTTCAAATAAAAACTACACAGAAGCATTCTGTGAAACTCCTTTCTGTTCTGTACATTCAACTAACAGAGGTGAAGCTTTCTTTTGATTGAGCAGTTCTGAAACACTCTTTCTGTAGAAACTGCAGGTGGACATTGGGAGCGCAAAGGGGCCTTCAGTGGAAAAAGGGATATCTTCAAATAAAAACTACACAGAGGCATTCTGTGTTACTTCGTTCCGTTCTGTGCATTTAGCTAACAGAGTTGAAGCTTAGTTTAGATTGAGCAGTTCTGAAACACTCTTTCTGTAAAAACTGCAAGTGGACTTTCGGTGCGCTGTGGGGCCTATAGTGGAAAAAGGAATATCTTCAAATAAACATTACACAGAAGCATCCGGTGAAACTTCTTTCTGTTCTGTGCATTCAACTAACTGAGTTGAAGCTTACTTTTGATTGAGCAGTTCTGAAACACTCTTTGTGTAGAAACTGCAAGTGTACAATCCGATTGATAAGGGGCCTACAGTGGAAAAACGAATATACTCAAATAATAACTACACAGAAGCATTCTGTGAAACGTCTTTCTGTTCTGTGCATTTAACTAACAGAGTTGAAGCTTACTTTAGATTGAGCAGTTTTGAAACACACTTTCTGTAGAAACTGCAAGTGGACATACGGAGCGCTAAGGCGCCTATAGTGGAAAAGAAATATCTTCAAATAAAAACTACACAGAAGCATTCTGTGAAACTGCTTCCTGTTCTGTGCATTCAACTTACAGAGTTGAAGCTTACCTTTGATAGAGGAGGTCTGAAACTCTCTTTCTGTAGAAACTGCAAGTGGACATTCGGAGAGCTAAGTGGCCTGTAGTGGAAAAAGAAACAGCTACAGATAAAAATTAAGCAGAAGCGTTCTGTGAATCTTCTTTCTTTTCTGTGCATTCATCTAATAGAGCTGAAAATTGCTTTTGATTTAGCAGTTCTGAAAGACTCTTTCTGTAGGAACTGCAAGCAGACATTCCGACTGCTAAGGTGCCTACAGTGGAAAATGGAACATCTTCAAACAAAAACTACAAAGAAGCATTCTCTGAAACTTCTTTCTGTTGTGTGCATTCAACTAACAGAGTTGAAGATTACTTTTGATTGAGCAGTTCTGAAACTATCTTTCTTCAGAAACTTCAAGTGGACATTTGGAGCACCAATGGGTCTACAGTGGAAAAAGGAATTTCTTCTAACAAAAATTGCACAGAAGCATTCTGTGAAACTTCTTTCTGTTCTGTGCATTCAACTAACAGATTTGAAGCTAACTTTTGATTGAGCATTTCTGAAACACTCTTTCTGTAGAAACTGCAGGAGGACATTCGTAATGCTAAGGGGCCTAAAGTGGAAAAAGGATCATCCTAGAATAAAAACTACACAGAAATATTCTGTGAAACTACTTTGTATTCTGTGCCTTCAACTAACAGAGTTGAAGATTACTTTTGATTGAGCAGTTCTGAAACACTCTTTCTGTAGAAACTGCAAGTGGACATTCGGAGCGATAAGGAGCCTATAGTGGATGAAGAAATATCTTCAAATAAAAACAACACAGAAGCATTCTGGGAAACTTCCGCCTGTTCTGTGCATTCAACTAACAGTGTTGAAGCTTACTTTTGATTGAGCAGTTCTGAAACACCCTTTCTATAGAAACTGTAAGTGGAGATTCGGAGCGCTAAGGGACCTATAGTGCAAAAAGATATATCTTCAAATAAAAACTACACAGAAGCATTCTGTGAAACTGCTTCCTGTTCTTTGCATTCACCTGACAGAGTTGAACCTTACTTTTGCTTGAATAGTTCTGAAACACTCTTTCTGTAGAAACGGCAAGTGGACATTCGGAGCGCTAAGGGCCTATAGTGAAAAAGGAATATCTTCAAATAAAAATTACAAAGAAGCTTTCTGAGAAACTTCGTTCTCTTCTGTGCATTCAACTAACAGAGTTGAAGCTTACTTTGATTGAGCAGTTCTGAAACACTCTTTCTGTAGCAACTGCAAGTAGACATTCAGAGTGCTAAGGGGCCTGTAGTGGATAAAGATTATGTTCAAATAAAAACAACACAGAAGAATTCTGTGAAACATCTTTATGTTCTGTGCATTCAACTAACAGATTTGAAGCTTACTTTTGTTTGTGGAGTTCTGAAACACTGTTACCGTAGAAACAGCAAGTGGAAATTCGGAGCGCTAAGGGGCCTATAGTGGAAAAAGAATATCTTCATATAAAAACTACGCAGAATCATACTGTGAAACTTCTTTCTCTTCTGTGCATTAAACTGACAGACTTTAAGCTTCCTTTTGATTGAGCAATTGTGAAAAACTCTTTCTGTAGAAACTGCAAGTGGACATTCGAAACGCTAAGGGGCCTATAGTGAAAAAAGTAATATCTTGAATTAAAACTACACAGAAGCATTCTGTAAAACTTTTTTCTCTTCTGTGCATTGAACTATCAGAGTTGAACCTTACTTTTGATTGAGAACTTCTGAAACACCATTTCTGTAGAAACTGCAAACAGACATTCAGAGCGCTAAGGGGCGTATAGTGAAAAAGGAATATGTTCAAATAAAAACTACACAGAAGCATTCTGTGAAACTTATTTCTGTTCTGTGCATTCCAGTAATGGAATTGAAGCTTACTTTGATTGAGCAGTTCTGAAACACTCTTTCTGTAGAAACTGCAAGTGGACATTCAGAGTGCTAATGGGCCTATAGGGGAAAAAGGAATATCTTCAAATAAATATGACACAGAAACCTTCTGTTAAACAACTTTCTGTTCTGTGCATTCACCTAACAGAGTTGAAGCTTACATTTGACTGTGCAGTTCTGAAACACTCTTTCAGTAGAAACTGCAAGTGGACATTTGGAGCACGAAGGAGCCTAGAGTGGAAAAAGGGATATCTTCAAATAAAAACTACACAGAAGCATTCTGTGTAGCTTCGTTCTGTTCTGTGCATTTAGCTAACAGAGTTGAAGCTTACTTTTGATTGAGCAGTTCTGAAACACACTTTTTGTAAAACCTGCAAATGGACATTCGGAGCACTAAGTGGCCAAAAGTGGAAAAAGGGATATCTTCAAATAAAAACTACACAGAAGCATTCTGTGAAACATCTTTCTGTTCTGTGCATTCAACTGACAGAATTGAAGCTTACTTTTGATTGAGCAGCTCTGAAACACTCTTTCTGCAGAAACAGCAAGTGGACATTCGGAGCTCTTAGGGGCCTATATTGGAAAAAGGAATATTTTGAAATAAAAACAACACAGTAGCATTCTGTGAAACATCTTTCTGTTCTGTGCATTCAAGTAACAGGGATGTTTACTTTTGATTGAGCAGTTCTGAAACACTGTTTCTGTAAAAACTGCAAGTGGTCATTCGGAGTACTAAGGGGCCTATAGTGGATAAAGGAATATATTCAAATAAAATCTACACGAAGCATTCTGCGAGACATCTTTCTCTTCTGTGCATTCAACAAGCAGCGTTGAAATTTTCTTTTGATTGACGAGTTTTGAATCACTCTTTGTTTAGAAACTGCAAGCGGATATATGGAGCGCTAAGGGCCTATAGTGGAAAAAGGAGTATGTTCAAATAAAAACTTCACAGAAGCATTCTGCAAAACTTCTTTCACATCTGTGCATTCAACTAACAGAGTTGAACCTTACTTTTGATTGAGCAGTTCCGAAACACTCTTTCTGTAGAAACTGCAAGAGGATATTCTGAGCGCTACATGGCCTCTAGTGGAAAAAGGAATATCCTGAAATATAAACCACACAGAACATTTCTGCGAAACATCTTTCTGATCTGGGCATTCAACTAGCAGAGTTAAACCTTACTTTTGATTGAGGAGTTTTGAAACAATCTTTCTGTAGAAACTGCAAGCGGACATTTGGAAGGCATAGGGGCCTATAGCAGAAAAAGGAATAACTTCAAATAAGAAATACACAGAAGCATTCTGTGAAACTCCTTTCTGATCTGTGCATTTAACTAGCAGAGTTGAATCTTACTTTTGATTGAGTAGCTCTGAAACTCTCTCTCTGTAGAAACTGCAAGCGGACATTCGGAGCACTAAGGGGCCTATAGTGAAAAAGAAATATCCTCAAATAAAAACTACAGAGAAGCATTCTGCGAGACTTCTTTATGATCGGTGCGTCCAACTAGCAGAGTTGAACCTTACTTTTGATTTAGGAGTTTTGAAACAATCTTTCTTTAGAAACTACACGCAGATATTCCGAGTATTAAGGGGACTATAGTGGAAAAAGGAATATCTTCAAATAAGAACTACACAGAAGCATTCTGTGAAACTTCTTTCTGATCTGTGCATTTAACTAGCAGAGTTGAAACTTACTGTTGATTGAGTAGTTCTGAAACTCTCTTTCTGTAGAAACTGCAGGCGGATATTCGGAGCGCTATGTGGGCTATTGTGGAAAAAGGAATATCCTCAAATAAAAACAACACAGAAGCATTCTGTGAAACATCTTTCTGATCTGTGCATTCAACTAATAGAGTTGAACCTTACTTTTGATTTTGCACTTCTGAAACACGGTGTCTGTAGAAACTGCAAGCGGACATTCGGAGCGCAATCGGGCCTATAGTGGAAAAAGGAATATCCTCAAATAAAACTACACAGAAGCATTCTGTGAAACTTCTTTCTGATCTGTGCATTTAACTAGCAGAGTTGAACCTTACTTTTGATTGAGCAGTTCTGAAACACTCTTTCTTTAGAAACTGCAAGCGGACATTCGGAGCGCAATCGGGCCTATAGTGGAAAAAGGAATATCCTCAAATAAAAACTACACAGAAGCATTCTGTGAAACTTCTTTCTGTTCTGTGCATTCAACCAACAGAGATGAACCATACTTTTGATTGAAAAGTACTGAAACTCTCTTTCTGTAGAAACTGCAAGTAGACATTCGGAGCGCTAAGGGGCCAAAAGTGGAAAAATGAATATCTTCAAATAAAAACTACACAGAAGCATTCTGCGAAACTTCTTTCTGATCTGTGCATTCAACTAGTAGAGTTGAACCTTGCATTTGATTGAGCAGATCTGAAACACTCTTTCTGTAGAAACAGCAAGCGGCATTCAGAGCGCTAAGGGGCTATAGTGGAAAAAGGAGTATCTTCAAATAAAAACTACACAGAAACATTCTGCGAAACTTCTTTCTGATCTGTGCATTCAACTAACAGAGTTGAACCTTACTATTGATTGAGAAGTTCTGAAACTCCCTTTCTGTAGAAACTGCAAGCAGACATTCGGAGCGCTAAGGGGCCTATAGTTGAAAACGAAATATCTTCCAATAAAAACTACACAGAAGCATTCTGTGAAAATTCTTTCCGATCTGTGCATTCAACTAACAGAGTTGAACCTTACTTTTATGGAGAAATTCTGAAACTCTCTTTCTGTAGAAACTGCAAGCAGACATTTGGAGCACGATGGGGCAATAGTGGAAAAAGTAATATCATCAAATGAAAACTACAGAGAAGCATTCTGCGAAATTTCTTTCTGATCTGTGCATTCAGCCAGCAGAGTTGAACCTTACTTTTGATTGAGGAATTTTGAAAAACTCTTTCTGTGGAAAATGTAAGCGGACTTTCTGAGCGCTTAGGAGCCAATAGTGGAAAAAGGAATACCTTCAAATGAGAACTACACGGAAGCATTCTGCGAAACTTCTTTCTGATCTGTGCATTCACCTGGCAGCGTTGAACCTTACGTTTGATTGAGCAGTTCTGAAACACTCTTTCTGTAGAAACTGCAAGCAGACATTCGGAGCGCTAAGGGCCCTACAGTGGAAAAAGTATTATCTTCAAAGACAAACTACACAGAAGCATTCTGCGAAACTTCTTTCTCATCTGTGCATTCAACTAACAGTGTTGAACCTTACTTTGGATTGAGCAGTTGTGAAACACTCTTTCGGTAGAAACTGCAGGCAGACATTCAGACAGCTAAGGGGCTTATAGTGGAAAAAGGAATAACTTCAAATAAAAATTACACAGAAGAATTCTGTGAAACTTCTTTCTGATCTGTGCATTTAACTAGCAGAGTTGAAACTTAATATTGATTGAGCAGTTCTGAAACACTCTTTCTGTAGAAACTGCATGTGGACATTCCGAGCGCTAAGGGTCCTATAGTGGAAAAAGGAATATCTTCATACAAAAACTACACAGAAGCATTCTGCAACACTTCTCTCTGATCTATGCATTCAACTAGCACAGTAGAACCTTACTTTTGATTGAGCAGTTCTGAAACACTCTTTCTGTAGAAACTGTAAGCCGACATTCGGAGCGCTAAGGTGCCAACAGTGGTAAAAGGAATATCTTTAAATAAAAACCACACGGAAGCATTCTGCAAAACTTCTTTCTGATCTGTGCATTCATCTAACAGAGTTGAAGCTTTCTTTTGATTGAGTAGTTCTGAATCACTCTTTCAGTAGAAACTGCAAGTGGATATTCGGAGCGCCAATGGGCCTATAGTGGAAAAAGGAATATCTTCATATAAAAACTACACAGTAGCATTCTGTGAAACTTCTTCCTGATCTGTGCATTCAACTAGCGGAGTTGAACCTTACTTTTGATTGGGCAGCTCTGAAACACTCTTTCTGTAGAAACTGCAAGCGGACATTCAGAGCGCAAAGGGGCCTTTAGTGGGAAAAGGAATATCTACAAATAAATACTACACTGAAGCTTTCTGTGAAAGGCCTTACTGATCTGCGCTTTCAATTAACAGAGTTGAACCTTACTTATGATTGAGAAGTTCTGAAACTCTCTTTCTGTAGAAACTGCAGGCGGACATTCGGAGCACTAAGGGGACTATAGTGGAAAAAGGAATATCTTCAAATAAAAACTACACAGAAACATTCTGCGAGACTGCATTCTGATCTGTGCATTCGACTAGCAGAGTTGAACCTTGCATTTGATTGAGGAGTTTTGAAACACTCTTTCTGTAGAAACTGCAAGCGTACATTAGGAGCGCTAAGGGGCCTATAGTGGATAAAGGAATATCTTCAAATAAAAACTACACAGAAGCATTCTGCGAAACTTCTTTCTGATCTATGCATTCAACTAGCAGAGTGGAACCATACTTTTTATTGAGCAGTTCCGAAAGACTCTTTCTGTAGAAACTGCAATCCGTCACTCGGAGCGCTAAGTGGCATATACTAAAAAAAGGAATAAGTTCAAATAAAAATTTCTAAGAAGAATTGTGGGAAACTGCTTTCTGATCTGTGCATTCAACTAGCAGAGTTGAACCTTACAGTTGATTGAGCAGTTCTGAAACACTCTTTCTGTAGAAACTGCAAGTGGACATTCAGAGTGCTTAGGGGCCTATAGTGGAAAAAGGAATATCTTCAAATAAATATGACACAGAAACCTTCTGTTAAACAACTTTCTGTTCTGTGCATTCACCTAACAGAGTTGAAGCTTACATTTGACTGTGCAGTTCTGAAACACTCTTTCAGTAGAAACTGCAAGTGGACATTTGGAGCACGAAGGAGCCTAGAGTGGAAAAAGGGATATCTTCAAATAAAAACTACACAGAAGCATTCTGTGTAGCTTCGTTCTGTTCTGTGCATTTAGCTAACAGAGTTGAAGCTTACTTTTGATTGAGCAGTTCTGAAACACACTTTTTGTATAAACTGCAAATGGACATTCGGAGCACTAAGTGGCCAAAAGTGGAAAAAGGGATATCTTCAAATAAAAACTACACAGAAGCATTCTGTGAAACATCTTTCTGTTCTGTGCATTCAACTTTCAGATTTGAAGCTTACTTTTGATTGAGCAGCTCTGAAACACTCTTTCTGCAGAAACAGCAAGTGGACATTCGGAGCTCTTAGGGGCCTATATTGGAAAAAGGAATATTTTGAAATAAAAACAACACAGTAGCATTCTGTGAAACATCTTTCTGTTCTGTGCATTCAAGTAACAGGGATGTTTACTTTTGATTGAGCAGTTCTGAAACACTGTTTCTGTAAAAACTGCAAGTGGTCATTCGGAGTACTAAGGGGCCTATAGTGGATAAAGGAATATATTCAAATAAAATCTACACCGAAGCATTCTGCGAGACATCTTTCTCTTCTGTGCATTCAACAAGCAGCGTTGAAATTTTCTTTTGATTGACGAGTTTTGAATCACTCTTTGTTTAGAAACTGCAAGCGGATATATGGAGCGCTAAGGGGCCTATAGTGGAAAAAGGAGTATGTTCAAATAAAAACTTCACAGAAGCATTCTGCAAAACTTCTTTCACATCTGTGCATTCAACTAACAGAGTTGAACCTTACTTTTGATTGAGCAGTTCCAAAACACTCTTTCTGTAGAAACTGCAAGAGGATATTCTGAGCGCTACATGGCCTCTAGTGGAAAAAGGAATATCCTGAAATATAAACCACACAGAACATTTCTGCGAAACATCTTTCTGATCTGGGCATTCAACTAGCAGAGTTAAACCTTACTTTTGATTGAGGAGTTTTGAAACAATCTTTCTGTAGAAACTGCAAGCGGACATTTGGAAGGCATAGGGGCCTATAGCAGAAAAAGGAATAACTTCAAATAAGAAATACACAGAAGCATTCTGTGAAACTCCTTTCTGATCTGTGCATTTAACTAGCAGAGTTGAATCTTACTTTTGATTGAGTAGCTCTGAAACTCTCTCTCTGTAGAAACTGCAAGCGGACATTCGGAGCACTAAGGGGCCTATAGTGAAAAAGAAATATCCTCAAATAAAAACTACACAGAAGCATTCTGCGAGACTTCTTTATGATCTGTGCTTCCAACTAGCAGAGTTGAACCTTACTTTTGATTTAGGAGTTTTGAAACAATCTTTCTTTAGAAACTACACGCAGATATTCCGAGTATTAAGGGGACTATAGTGGAAAAAGGAATATCTTCAAATAAGAACTACACAGAAGCATTCTGTGAAACTTCTTTCTGATCTGTGCATTTAACTAGCAGAGTTGAAACTTACTGTTGATTGAGTAGTTCTGAAACTCTCTTTCTGTAGAAACTGCAGGCGGATATTCGGAGCGCTATGTGGGCTATTGTGGAAAAAGGAATATCCTCAAATAAAAACAACACAGAAGCATTCTGTGAAACATCTTTCTGATCTGTGCATTCAACTAATAGAGTTGAACCTTACTTTTGATTTTGCACTTCTGAAACACGGTGTCTGTAGAAACTGCAAGCGGACATTCGGAGCGCAATCGGGCCTATAGTGGAAAAAGGAATATCCTCAAATAAAAACTACACAGAAGCATTCTGTGAAACTTCTTTCTGATCTGTGCATTTAACTAGCAGAGTTGAACCTTACTTTTGATTGAGCAGTTCTGAAACACTCTTTCTTTAGAAACTGCAAGCGGACATTCGGAGCGCAATCGGGCCTATAGTGGAAAAAGGAATATCCTCAAATAAAAACTACACAGAAGCATTCTGTGAAACTTCTTTCTGTTCTGTGCATTCAACCAACAGAGATGAACCATACTTTTGATTGAAAAGTCCTGAAACTCTCTTTCTGTAGAAACTGCAAGTAGACATTCGGAGCGCTAAGGGGCCAAAAGTGGAAAAATGAATATCTTCAAATAAAAACTACACAGAAGCATTCTGCGAAACTTCTTTCTGATCTGTGCATTCAACTAGTAGAGTTGAACCTTGCATTTGATTGAGCAGATCTGAAACACTCTTTCTGTAGAAACAGCAAGCGGCATTCAGAGCGCTAAGGGGCTATAGTGGAAAAAGGAGTATCTTCAAATAAAAACTACACAGAAACATTCTGCGAAACTTCTTTCTGATCTGTGCATTCAACTAACAGAGTTGAACCTTACTATTGATTGAGAAGTTCTGAAACTCCCTTTCTGTAGAAACTGCAAGCAGACATTCGGAGCGCTAAGGGGCCTATAGTTGAAAACGAAATATCTTCCAATAAAAACTACACAGAAGCATTCTGTGAAAATTCTTTCCGATCTGTGCATTCAACTAACAGAGTTGAACCTTACTTTTATGGAGAAATTCTGAAACTCTCTTTCTGTAGAAACTGCAAGCAGACATTTGGAGCACGATGGGGCAATAGTGGAAAAAGTAATATCATCAAATGAAAACTACAGAGAAGCATTCTGCGAAATTTCTTTCTGATCTGTGCATTCAGCCAGCAGAGTTGAACCTTACTTTGATTGAGGAATTTTGAAAAACTCTTTCTGTGGAAAATGTAAGCGGACTTTCTGAGCGCTTAGGAGCCAATAGTGGAAAAAGGAATACCTTCAAATGAGAACTACACGGAAGCATTCTGCGAAACTTCTTTCTGATCTGTGCATTCACCTGGCAGCGTTGAACCTTACGTTTGATTGAGCAGTTCTGAAACACTCTTTCTGTAGAAACTGCAAGCAGACATTCGGAGCGCTAAGGGCCCTACAGTGGAAAAAGTATTATCTTCAAAGAGAAACTACACAGAAGCATTCTGCGAAACTTCTTTCTCATCTGTGCATTCAACTAACAGTGTTGAACCTTACTTTGGATTGAGCAGTTGTGAAACACTCTTTCGGTAGAAACTGCAGGCAGACATTCAGACAGCTAAGGGGCTTATAGTGGAAAAAGGAATAACTTCAAATAAAAATTACACAGAAGAATTCTGTGAAACTTCTTTCTGATCTGTGCATTTAACTAGCAGAGTTGAAACTTAATATTGATTGAGCAGTTCTGAAACACTCTTTCTGTAGAAACTGCATGTGGACATTCCGAGCGCTAAGGGTCCTATAGTGGAAAAAGGAATATCTTCATACAAAAACTACACAGAAGCATTCTGCAACACTTCTCTCTGATCTATGCATTCAACTAGCACAGTAGAACCTTACTTTTGATTGAGCAGTTCTGAAACACTCTTTCTGTAGAAACTGTAAGCCGACATTCGGAGCGCTAAGGTGCCAACAGTGGTAAAAGGAATATCTTTAAATAAAAACCACACGGAAGCATTCTGCAAAACTTCTTTCTGATCTGTGCATTCATCTAACAGAGTTGAAGCTTTCTTTTGATTGAGTAGTTCTGAATCACTCTTTCAGTAGAAACTGCAAGTGGATATTCGGAGCGCCAATGGGCCTATAGTGGAAAAAGGAATATCTTCATATAAAAACTACACAGTAGCATTCTGTGAAACTTCTTCCTGATCTGTGCATTCAACTAGCGGAGTTGAACCTTACTTTTGATTGGGCAGCTCTGAAACACTCTTTCTGTAGAAACTGCAAGCGGACATTCAGAGCGCAAAGGGGCCTTTAGTGGGAAAAGGAATATCTACAAATAAATACTACACTGAAGCTTTCTGTGAAAGGCCTTACTGATCTGCGCTTTCAATTAACAGAGTTGAACCTTACTTATGATTGAGAAGTTCTGAAACTCTCTTTCTGTAGAAACTGCAAGCGGACATTCGGAGCACTAAGGGGACTATAGTGGAAAAAGGAATATCTTCAAATAAAAACTACACAGAAACATTCTGCGAGACTGCATTCTGATCTGTGCATTCGACTAGCAGAGTTGAACCTTGCATTTGATTGAGGAGTTTTGAAACACTCTTTCTGTAGAAACTGCAAGCGTACATTAGGAGCGCTAAGGGGCCTATAGTGGATAAAGGAATATCTTCAAATAAAAACTACACAGAAGCATTCTGCGAAACTTCTTTCTGATCTATGCATTCAACTAGCAGAGTGGAACCATACTTTTTATTGAGCAGTTCCGAAAGACTCTTTCTGTAGAAACTGCAATCCGTCACTCGGAGCGCTAAGTGCATATACTAAAAAAAGGAATAAGTTCAAATAAAAATTTCTAAGAAGAATTGTGGGAAACTGCTTTCTGATCTGTGCATTCAACTAGCAGAGTTGAACCTTACAGTTGATTGAGCAGTTCTGAAACACTCTTTCTGTAGAAACTGCAAGTGGACATTCAGAGTGCTAATGGGCCTATAGGGGAAAAAGGAATATCTTCAAATAAATATGACACAGAAACCTTCTGTTAAACAACTTTCTGTTCTGTGCATTCACCTAACAGAGTTGAAGCTTACATTTGACTGTGCAGTTCTGAAACACTCTTTCAGTAGAAACTGCAAGTGGACATTTGGAGCACGAAGGAGCCTAGAGTGGAAAAAGGGATATCTTCAAATAAAAACTACACAGAAGCATTCTGTGTAGCTTCGTTCTGTTCTGTGCATTTAGCTAACAGAGTTGAAGCTTACTTTTGATTGAGCAGTTCTGAAACACACTTTTTGTAAAACCTGCAAATGGACATTCGGAGCACTAAGTGGCCAAAAGTGGAAAAAGGGATATCTTCAAATAAAAACTACACAGAAGCATTCTGTGAAACATCTTTCTGTTCTGTGCATTCAACTGACAGAATTGAAGCTTACTTTTGATTGAGCAGCTCTGAAACACTCTTTCTGCAGAAACAGCAAGTGGACATTCGGAGCTCTTAGGGCCTATATTGGAAAAAGGAATATTTTGAAATAAAAACAACACAGTAGCATTCTGTGAAACATCTTTCTGTTCTGTGCATTCAAGTAACAGGGATGTTTACTTTTGATTGAGCAGTTCTGAAACACTGTTTCTGTAAAAACTGCAAGTGGTCATTCGGAGTACTAAGGGGCCTATAGTGGATAAAGGAATATATTCAAATAAAATCTACACCGAAGCATTCTGCGAGACATCTTTCTCTTCTGTGCATTCAACAAGCAGCGTTGAAATTTCTTTTGATTGACGAGTTTTGAATCACTCTTTGTTTAGAAACTGCAAGCGGATATATGGAGCGCTAAGGGGCCTATAGTGGAAAAAGGAGTATGTTCAAATAAAAACTTCACAGAAGCATTCTGCAAAACTTCTTTCACATCTGTGCATTCAACTAACAGAGTTGAACCTTACTTTTGATTGAGCAGTTCCGAAACACTCTTTCTGTAGAAACTGCAAGAGGATATTCTGAGCGCTACATGGCCTCTAGTGGAAAAAGGAATATCCTGAAATATAAACCACACAGAACATTTCTGCGAAACATCTTTCTGATCTGGGCATTCAACTAGCAGAGTTAAACCTTACTTTTGATTGAGGAGTTTTGAAACAATCTTTCTGTAGAAACTGCAAGCGGACATTTGGAAGGCATAGGGGCCTATAGCAGAAAAAGGAATAACTTCAAATAAGAAATACACAGAAGCATTCTGTGAAACTCCTTTCTGATCTGTGCATTTAACTAGCAGAGTTGAATCTTACTTTTGATTGAGTAGCTCTGAAACTCTCTCTCTGTAGAAACTGCAAGCGGACATTCGGAGCACTAAGGGGCCTATAGTGAAAAAGAAATATCCTCAAATAAAAACTACAGAGAAGCATTCTGCGAGACTTCTTTATGATCGGTGCGTCCAACTAGCAGAGTTGAACCTTACTTTTGATTTAGGAGTTTTGAAACAATCTTTCTTTAGAAACTACACGCAGATATTCCGAGTATTAAGGGGACTATAGTGGAAAAAGGAATATCTTCAAATAAGAACTACACAGAAGCATTCTGTGAAACTTCTTTCTGATCTGTGCATTTAACTAGCAGAGTTGAAACTTACTGTTGATTGAGTAGTTCTGAAACTCTCTTTCTGTAGAAACTGCAGGCGGATATTCGGAGCGCTATGTGGGCTATTGTGGAAAAAGGAATATCCTCAAATAAAAACAACACAGAAGCATTCTGTGAAACATCTTTCTGATCTGTGCATTCAACTAATAGAGTTGAACCTTACTTTTGATTTTGCACTTCTGAAACACGGTGTCTGTAGAAACTGCAAGCGGACATTCGGAGCGCAATCGGGCCTATAGTGGAAAAAGGAATATCCTCAAATAAAAACTACACAGAAGCATTCTGTGAAACTTCTTTCTGATCTGTGCATTTAACTAGCAGAGTTGAACCTTACTTTTGATTGAGCAGTTCTGAAACACTCTTTCTTTAGAAACTGCAAGCGGACATTCGGAGCGCAATCGGGCCTATAGTGGAAAAAGGAATATCCTCAAATAAAAACTACACAGAAGCATTCTGTGAAACTTCTTTCTGTTCTGTGCATTCAACCAACAGAGATGAACCATACTTTTGATTGAAAAGTCCTGAAACTCTCTTTCTGTAGAAACTGCAAGTAGACATTCGGAGCGCTAAGGGGCCAAAAGTGGAAAAATGAATATCTTCAAATAAAAACTACACAGAAGCATTCTGCGAAACTTCTTTCTGATCTGTGCATTCAACTAGTAGAGTTGAACCTTGCATTTGATTGAGCAGATCTGAAACACTCTTTCTGTAGAAACAGCAAGCGGCATTCAGAGCGCTAAGGGGCTATAGTGGAAAAAGGAGTATCTTCAAATAAAAACTACACAGAAACATTCTGCGAAACTTCTTTCTGATCTGTGCATTCAACTAACAGAGTTGAACCTTACTTTTGATTGAGAAGTTCTGAAACTCCCTTTCTGTAGAAACTGCAAGCAGACATTCGGAGTGCTAAGGGGCCTATAGTTGAAAACGAAATATCTTCCAATAAAAACTACACAGAAGCATTCTGTGAAAATTCTTTCCGATCTGTGCATTCAACTAACAGAGTTGAACCTTACTTTTATGGAGAAATTCTGAAACTCTCTTTCTGTAGAAACTGCAAGCAGACATTTGGAGCACGATGGGCAATAGTGGAAAAAGTAATATCATCAAATTAAAACTACAGAGAAGCATTCTGCGAAATTTCTTTCTGATCTGTGCATTCAGCTAGCAGAGTTGAACCTTACTTTTGATTGAGGAATTTTGAAAAACTCTTTCTGTGGAAAATGTAAGCGGACTTTCTGAGCGCTTAGGAGCCAATAGTGGAAAAAGGAATACCTTCAAATGAGAACTACACGGAAGCATTCTGCGAAACTTCTTTCTGATCTGTGCATTCACCTGGCAGCGTTGAACCTTACGTTTGATTGAGCAGTTCTGAAACACTCTTTCTGTAGAAACTGCAAGCAGACATTCGGAGCGCTAAGGGCCCTACAGTGGAAAAAGTATTATCTTCAAAGAGAAACTACACAGAAGCATTCTGCGAAACTTCTTTCTGATCTGTGCATTCAACTAACAGTGTTGAACCTTACTTTGGATTGAGCAGTTGTGAAACACTCTTTCGGTAGAAACTGCAGGCAGACATTCAGACAGCTAAGGGGCTTATAGTGGAAAAAGGAATAACTTCAAATAAAAATTACACAGAAGAATTCTGTGAAACTTCTTTCTGATCTGTGCATTTAACTAGCAGAGTTGAAACTTAATATTGATTGAGCAGTTCTGAAACACTCTTTCTGTAGAAACTGCATGTGGACATTCCGAGCGCTAAGGGTCCTATAGTGGAAAAAGGAATATCTTCATACAAAAACTACACAGAAGCATTCTGCAACACTTCTCTCTGATCTATGCATTCAACTAGCACAGTAGAACCTTACTTTTGATTGAGCAGTTCTGAAACACTCTTTCTGTAGAAACTGTAAGCCGACATTCGGAGCGCTAAGGTGCCAACAGTGGTAAAAGGAATATCTTTAAATAAAAACCACACGGAAGCATTCTGCAAAACTTCCTTCTGATCTGTGCATTCATCTAACAGAGTTGAAGCTTTCTTTTGATTGAGTAGTTCTGAATCACTCTTTCAGTAGAAACTGCAAGAGGATATTCGGAGCGCCAATGGGCCTATAGTGGAAAAAGGAATATCTTCATATAAAAACTACACAGTAGCATTCTGTGAAACTTCTTCCTGATCTGTGCATTCAACTAGCGGAGTTGAACCTTACTTTTGATTGGGCAGCTCTGAAACACTCTTTCTGTAGAAACTGCAAGCGGACATTCAGAGCGCAAAGGGGCCTTTAGTGGGAAAAGGAATATCTACAAATAAATACTACACTGAAGCTTTCTGTGAAAGGCCTTACTGATCTGCGCTTTCAATTAACAGAGTTGAACCTTACTTATGATTGAGAAGTTCTGAAACTCTCTTTCTGTAGAAACTGCAGGCGGACATTCGGAGCACTAAGGGGACTATAGTGGAAAAAGGAATATCTTCAAATAAAAACTACACAGAAGCATTCTGCGACACTGCATTCTGATCTGTGCATTCGACTAGCAGAGTTGAACCTTGCATTTGATTGAGGAGTTTTGAAACACTCTTTCTGTAGAAACTGCAAGCGTACATTAGGAGCGCTAAGGGGCCTATAGTGGATAAAGGAATATCTTCAAATAAAAACTACACAGAAGCATTCTGCGAAACTTCTTTCTGATCTATGCATTCAACTAGCAGAGTGGAACCATACTTTTTATTGAGCAGTTCCGAAAGACTCTTTCTGTAGAAACTGCAATCCGTCACTCGGAGCGCTAAGTGGCATATACTAAAAAAAGGAATAAGTTCAAATAAAAATTTCTAAGAAGAATTGTGGGAAACTGCTTTCTGATCTGTGCATTCAACTAGCAGAGTTGAACCTTACAGTTGATTGAGCAGTTCTGAAACACTCTTTCTGTAGAAACTGCAAGCGGACATTCGGAGAGTTAAGGTGCCTACGGTGGAAAAAGAAATATCTTCAAATAAAAACTACACAGAAGCATTCTGCGAGACTTTTTTCAGATCTGTGCATTCAACTAGCAGAGTTGTAGCTTACTTTTGATTGTGCAGTTCTGAAACACTCTTTCTGTAGAAACTGCAAGAGGACATTCAGAGCGCTAAGGGGCCTATGGTGGAAAAAGGGATATCTTCAAATAAAAACTACAGAGAAGCATTCTGCGAAACTACCTTCTGATCTGTGCATTCAACTAGCAGAGTTGAAGCTTACTTTTGATTAAGCAGTACTCAAACACTCTTTCTGTAGAAAATGCAAGTGGACATTCAGAGCGCTTAGGGGCCTATAGTGGAAAAAGGAATATCTTCTAATAAAAACTACACAGAAGCATTCTGAAAAACGTCTTTCTGATCTGTGCATTCAGCTAGGAGAGATGAACCTTACTTTTGATTGAGCAGTTCTGAAACACTCTTTCTGTAGAAACTGCAAGTGCACATTCGGATCGCTAAGGGGCCTATAGTGGAAAAAGTAATATCTTCAATAAAAACTACACTGAAGAATTCTGCAAAAATTCTTACTGATCTGTGCATTCAACTAACAGAGTTGAACCTTACTTTTATGGAGAAGTTCTGAAACTCCCTTTCTGTAGAAACTGCAAGCGGACATTTGAGCGCGAAGGGGCCTATAGTGGAAAAAGGAATATCATCAAATGAAAACTACACAGAAGCATTCTGTGAAACTTCTTTCTGCTCTGTGCATTCAACTAACAGAATTGAACTTTACTTTTGATTGTGGAGTTTGAAATACTCTTTCTATAGAAACTGCAAGAGGACATTTTTAGGGCTACGCTGCCTATCATGGAAAAAGGAATATCTTCAAATAAAAACTACACAGAAGCATTCTGTGAAACCTCCTTATGATCTGTGCATTCAACTAACAGAGTTGAACCTTACTTTTGATTGAGGAGTTTTGAAACACTCTTTCTGCAGAAACTGCAAGTGGACATTTGGAGAGCTAAGAGGCCTATCGTGGAAAAGGGAATGTCTTCAAATATAAACTACACAGAATCATTCTGTCAAACTACTTTCTGATATATCCATTCCACTGAAAAAGATGGAGCTTAATTTAGATTCAGTAGTTTTGAAACACTCTTTCTGTAGAAACTGCAAGTGGACATTTGGAGCGCTATGCAGGCTATAGTGGAAAAAGAAGTATCTTCAAATAAAAACTACACAGAAACATTCTGAGAAACTTCTTTCCGATGTGTGAATTCAAGTAACAGAGATGAACCTTACTTATGATTGAGGAGTTTTCATACCGTCTTCCTGTAGAAACTGCAAGTGGATATTTGGAGCACTACACAGTCTATCGTGGACAAAGGAATACCTTCATATAAAAATTACACAGAATCATTCTGTGAAACTTCTTACTGATCTATGCATTCAACTAACAGAGCTGAACCTCACTTTAGATTGAGGATTTTTGATACACTCTTTCTGTAGAAATTGCAAGTGGAGATTTGGAGCGCTACGCGGCCAATCTTGGAAAAAGGAATATCTTCAAATAAAAACTACACAGAAGCATTCTGCGAAACTTCTTTCTGATCTGTGCATTCAACTAGCAGAGTTGAACCTTACTTTTGATTGAGCAGTTCTGAAACTCTCTTTCTGTAGAAACTGCAAGTGGACATTCGGATCGCTAAGGGGCCTATAGTGGAAAAAGGAATATCTTCCAATAAAACTACACAGAAGCATTCTGCGAAACTTCTTTCTGTTCTGTACATTCAAATAACAGAGTTGAACCTTACTTTTGATGGAGAAGTTCTGAAACTCGCTTTCTGTAGAAACTGCAAGCGGACATTTGGAGTGCGAAGGGACCAATAGTGGAAAAAGGAATATCATCAAATGAATACTACACAGAAGCATTCTGCAAAACATCTTTCTGATCTATGCATTCAACTAGCAGAGTTGAACCTTACTTTTGATTGAGGAGTTTTGAAAATCTCTTTCTGTAGAAACTGCAAGCGGACGTTCAGAGCACTAAGGAGCCAATAGTGGAAAAAAAAACACCTTCAAATAAGAACTACATGGAAGCATTCTGCGAAACTTCTTTCTGATCTATGGATTCACCTAGCAGCGTTGAACCTTACGTTTGATTGAGCAGTTCTGAAACACTCCTTCTGTAGAAACTGCAAGCAGACATTCAGAGCGCTAAGTGGCCCATAGTGGAAAAAGGAATATCCTCAAATAAAAACTACACAGAAGCATTCTGCGAAACTTCTTTCTGATCTGTGCATTCAACTAACGGAGTTGAACCTTACCTTTGATAGACGAGTTTTGAAACACTCTCTGTAGAAAATGCAAGCGGACATTCGGAGCGCTGAGGGGCCTACAGTGGATAAAGGAATATCTTCAATTAAAAACTATACAGAAGCATTTTGTGAAACAGCTTTCTGATCTGTACATTTAACTAGCACAGTTGAACCTTATTTTGATAGAGCAGTTCTGAACCACTCTTTCTGTAGAAACTGCAAGAGGACATTCGGAGTGCTAAGGGACCTATAGTGAAAAAAGGACTATCATCAAATCAAAACTATGCAGAAGCATTCTGTGAAACTTGTTTCTGATCTGTGCATTCAACTAAGAGAGTTGAACCTTACTTTTGATTGAACAGTTCTGAAACACCCTTTCTGTAGAAACTGCAAGCGGACATTCGGAGCACTAAGGGGTGTTTAGGGGGAAAAGGAATATCTTCAAATAAAAACTACACAGAAGCATTCTGTGAAACATATTTCTGATCTCTGCATTCAACTAGCAGAGTTGAACCTCACTTTTGATTGAGATGTTCTGAAAATCTCTTCGTGTAAACCTGCAAGCGGACATTCCGAGCACTAAGGGGCCAATAGTGGAAAAAGAAATATCATCAAATAAAAACTACACAGAAGCATGCTGTGAAACCAGGTTCTGATCTGTGCATTCAACTAGCAGAGTTGAACCTTACTTTTGATTGAGCAGTTCTGAAACACTCTTTCTGTAGAAACTGCCACCGGACATTCGGAGCGCTAAATTGCCTACAGTGGAAAAAGGAATATCTTCATATAAAAACTACACAGAAGCATTCTGCGAAACTTCTTTCTTATCTGTGCATTCAACTAGCAGAGTTGAAACTTACTTTTGATTGAGCGGTTCTGAAACACTCTTTTGTAGAGACTGCAAGCAGACTTTCAGAGCCCTAAGGGGCCTATAGTGGAAAAAGTAATATCTTCAAATAAAAACTACACAGAAGCACTCTGCAAAGCATCTTTCTGATCTGTGCATTCAACTAGCACTGTTGAACCTTACTTTTGAATGAGAAGTTCTGAAACTCTCTTTCTGTAGTAACTGCAAGAGGAAAATCGGAGCGCTAAGTGCCCTATAGTGGAAAAGGGAATATCTTCAAATAAAAACTACACAGAAGCATTCTGCGAAACTTCTTTCAGATCTGTGCATTCAACTAACGGATTTGAACCTTACTGTTGATTGAGAAGTTCTGAATCACTCTTTCCGTAGAAACTGCAAGCGGACATTCAGAGCGCCAAGGCGCCTATAGTGGAAAAAGGAATATCTTCAACTAAAAACTACACGGAAGCATTCTGCCTAACTTGTTTCTGATCTGTGCATTCAACTAGCAGAGTTGAACCTTACCTTTGATTGAGAAGTTCTGAAACTGTCTTTCTGGAGAAACTGCAAGCAGACATTCGGAGCGCACTGGGTCATATAGAGGAAAATGGAATAACTCCAAATAAAAGCTACACAGAATCATTCTGTGTGTCTTCTTTCTGATCTGTGCATTCAACTAACAGAGTTGAACCTTACTTTTGATGGAGCAGTTTTGAAACACTCTTTCTGTAGTAACTGCAAGCGGAGAGTTGGAGAGCTATGGGGCCAAAAGTGGAAAAAAGACTATCTTCAAATAAAAACTACACAGAAGCATTCTGCGAAACTTCTTTCTGATCTGTGCTTTCAAATAACAGAGTTATACCTTACTTTTGATACAGATGTTCTGAAACTCTCTTTCTGTAGAAACTGCAAGCGTACATTCAGAGTTCTAAGTGTCCTATAGTGGAAAAAGTAATATCTCCAAATAAAAACTACACAGAAGCTTTCTGTAAAATTCCTTTCTGATATGTGCATTCAGCTAGCAGAGTTGAAAATTACTCTTGATAGAGCAGTTCTGAAACACTCTTTTTGTAGAAACTGCAAGCGGACATTGGGAGCGCTAAGGGGCCTATAGTGGAAAAAGGAATATCTTCAACTAAAAATTGTGCAGAAGCATTCTGCGAAACTGCTTTCTGATCTGTGCATTCTACTAACAGAGTTGAACGTTACTTTTGATTGAACAGTTCTGAAAAACTCTATCTGTGGAAACTGCAAGCGGATATTCGGAGCACTGTGGGGCCTATAGTGGAAAAAGGAATATCTTAAAAAAAAAAACTACACAGAAGTACTGTGTGAGAATTCTTTCTGATCTGTGCATTCAACTAGCAGAGTTGAACGTTACTTTTGATTGAGGAGTTTTGAAACACTCTTTCTGTAGAAACTGAAAGCGGACATTCGGAGTGCTAAGGGGCCTATAGTGGAAAAAGGAATATCCTCAAATAAAAACTACACAGAAGCGTTCTGCGAAACTTCTTTCTGATCTGTGCATTCAACTACCAGAGTTGAACCTTACTTTTGATTGAGAAGTTCTGAAACTCTCTTTCTGTAGAAACTGCAAGTGGACATTCAGAGCGCTAAAGGGCCTATAGTGGAAAAAGGAATATCTTCAAATAAAGACTACACAGTAGCATTCTGGGAAACTTCTTTCTGATCTGTGCGTTCATCTAGCAGTGTTGAACCTTACTTTTGATTGAGGAGTTCTGAAACTCTCTTTCTGTAAAAGCTGTAAGTGGACATTCGTAGAGCTAAGGAGCCTATAGTGGAAAAAGGAATGTCTTCAAATAAAAATTACACAGAAGTATTCTGCGAAACTTCCTTCTGATCTGTGCATTCAACTAACAGAGTTGAACCTTACTTTTGATTGAGGAGTTCTGAAACTCTCTTTCTGTAGAAACTGCAAGTGGACATTCGTTTCGCTAAGGGGCTTATAGTAGAAAAAGGAATATCTTCAAAAAAACTACAGAGCAGCATTCTGGGAAACTTCTTACTGATCTGTGCATTCACATTGCAGAGTTGAAGCTTACTTTTGATTGAGCAGTCCTGAAAAACTCTTTCTGTGGAAACTGCAAGCGGACATTCGGAGCACTAAGTGTCCTATAGTGGCAAAAGGAATATCTTCAAATAAAAACTACACAGAAGCATTGTGTGAAACTTCTTTCTGATCTGTGCATTCAAATAACAGAGTTGAACATAACTTTTGATTGAGCAGTTCTGAAACACTATTTTTGTAGAAAACCCAAGCGGACATTAGGAGTGCTAAGGGGCCTATAGTGGAAAAAGTAATATCTTCAATAAAAACTACACAGAAGCATTCTCCGAAACTGCTTTCTGATCTGTGCATTTAAGTAACAGAGTTGAAGCTTATTTTTGATTGAGGAGTACTGAAACACTCTTTCTGTAGAAACTACAAGGGGACATTTAGAGCGCCACACGGCCTATAGTGGAAAAAGGAATATCTTCAAATAAAAACGACACAGAAGCATTCCGTGAAACAACTTTCTTACTCTTTATTCAGCTAAAGGAGTAGAACCTTACTTTTGATTGATAAGTTCTGAAACTCTCATTCTGTAGAAACTGCAAGCAGACATTCGGAGCACTAAGGATCCTACAGTGGAAAAAGGAATATCTTCAAATAAAAACTACATTGAAGCATTGTGCGAAAGTACTTTCTGATCTGTGCATTCAACTAGAAGAGTTGAAACTTACTGTTGATTGAGGAGTTCTGAAAAACTCTTTCTGTAGAAACTGCAAGTGGACATTCGGAGCTCTAAGGGGCTTATAGTGGAAAAAGGAATATCTTCAAATAAAAACTACACAGAAGCATTCTGCGAGACTACTTTCTGATCTGTGCATTCAAATAGCAGAGTGGAACCTTACTTTTGATCGAGGAGTTTGAAACTCTCCTTATGGAGAAACTGCAAGCAGACTTTCTGAGCTCTTAGGGGCCTACAGTGGAAAAAAGAATATCTTCAAATAAAAACTACACAGAACCATTTTGACAAACTGCTTTTTGATATATGCTTTGAACTAGCAGAGGTGAACCTCACTTTTTATTGAGCAGTTCCGAAACACTCTTTCAGAGGAAACTGCATGTGGACATTCGGAGGGCTAAAGGGACTATAGTGGAAAAAGGTATATCTTCAAACAAAAACTACACAGAATCATTCGGTGAAACTTCTTTCTTATCTGTGCATTCTACTAGCAGAGTTGAACCTTAATTTTGATTGAGCAGTTCTGAAACACTCTTTCTGTAGAAACTGGAAGCGGACAATCGGAGCACTAATGGGCATATAGTGAAAAAAAAATATGTTCAAATAAAAACTACTCAGCAGCATTCTGGGAAACTGCTTTCTGATCTGTGCATTCACCTAGCAGAGTTGAACTTACAGTTGATTGAGCAGTTCTGAAACTCTCTTTCTGTACAAACTGCAAGCGGACATTCGGAGCGCTATGGTGCCTACAGTGGAAAAAGGAATATCTTCCAATAAAACCTACACAGAAGCATTCTGCGAAACTTCTTTCCAATCTGCACATATAACTAGCAGAGTTGAACCTTACTTTGGATTGAGGAGTTCTGAAACACTCTTTCTGTAGAAACTGGAAGTGGACATTCAGAGAGATAATAGGACTAATGTGGAAAAAGGACTATCTTCAAATAAAAACTACACAAAAGCATTCTGTGATACTTCTTTCGATCTGTGCTTTCAACTAGCAGAGTTGAACCTTAATTTTTATTGAACAGTTCTGAAACACTCTTTCTGCAGAAACTGCAAGCGGACATTCGGAGTGCTAATGGGCCTATAGTGGAAAAAGGAATATCTTCAAATAATTACAACACAGAATCATTCTGCGAAATTCCTTTCTGATCTCTGCATTCAAGTAGCAGAGTGGTACCTTACTTTTGATTCAGTAGTTCTGAAACACTCTTTCTGCAGAAACTGCAAGCGGACATTCGGAGTGCTAACGGGCCTATAGTGGAAAAAGGAGTACCTTCAAATAAAAACTACATAGAAACATTTTGCAAAACAACTTTCTGATCTGTGCATTCAACTAGCAGAGTTGAACCTTACTTGAGATTGAGCAGTTCTGAAACACTCTGTGTGTAGAAATGCAAGCGGACATTCGAAGCGCTAAGGGGCCTATAGTGGAAAAAGGAATATCTTCAAATAAAAACTACACAGAAGCATTCTGCGAAACTGATTTCTGATCTCTGCATTCAAGTAGCATAGTTGAACCTTATTTTGATTGAGCAGGTCTGAAACACTCTTTCTGTAGAAACTGCAAGCGGACATTCGGTGCGATTAAGGGCCTATAGTGGAAAAAGGAATATCTTCAAATAAAAACTACACAGAAGCATTTTGCGAAACTAATTTCTGATCCGTGCATTCAACTAGCAGAGTTGAACCTTACTTTTGATTGAGCAGTTCTGAAACACTCTTTCTGTAGAAAGTGCATGCGGACATTCGGACCGCTTAAGGGCCTATAGTGGGAAAAGGAATATCTTCAAATAAAAACTACACAGAAGCATGCTGCGAAATTTCTTTCTTATCTGTGCATACAACTATGAGATTTGAAACCTACTTTCGATTGAGCAGTTGTGAAACCATGTTTTGTAGAAACTGCAATCGGACATTCAGAGCGCTAAAGGGCCTATAGTGGGAAAAGGAATATCTTCAAATAAAAACTACACAGAAGCATTCTGTGAAACCTCTTTGTGATCTGTGCATTCAACTAACAGAGTAGAACCTTACTTTTGATTGAGAAGTTCTGAAACACTCTTTCTGTAGAAACTGGAAGTGGACATTTGGAGCTCTAAGGGGCCTATAGTGGAAAAAGTAATATCTTCAAATAAGAACTACACAGACGCATTCTGTGTAACAACTTTCTGATCTCTGCATTCAAATAGCAGAGTTGAACCTTTCTTTTGATTGAGATGTTCTGAAACTCTCTTTCTGTAGAAATGGCAAGCGGACGTTCGGAGCACAAAGGGGCCTATAGTGAAAAAAGGAATACCTTCAAATAAAAACTACACAGAAGCATTCTGTGAAACTTCTTTCTGATCTGTGCATTCAACTAGCATAGTTGAAACTTTCTTTTGATTGAAGAGATCAGAAACACTCTTTCTGTAGAAACTACAGGCGGACATTCGGAGTGCTTAGGGGCCTACAGTGGAAAAAGGAATATCTTCAAATAAAAACTACACAGAAGCATTCTGCGAAACTCCTTTCTGATCTGTGCATTCAACTAACAGAGTTGGAACTTTCTTTTGATTGAGAAGTTCTAAAAACGTCTTTCTGGAGAAACTGCAAGGAGACATTTTGAGTGCTATTGTTCCTGCAGTGGAAAACGGAATAACTTCAAATAAAAACTACACAGAAGTATTCTGTGAGACTTCTTTCTGATCTGTGCATTCAACTAGCAGAGTTGAAACATACTTTTGACTGTGAAGTTTTGAAACAGTCTTTCTGTAGAAACTGCAAGTGGACAATCGGAGCGCTAAGGGGCCAATAGAGGAAAAAGGAATATCTTCAAATAAAAACTTCACCGAAGCATTCTGTGAAACTTCTTTCTGATCTGTGTATTCAACTAGCAGAGTTGAAACTTACTTTTGAATGAGGAGGTTTGAAACACTCTTTCTGTAGAAACTGCAAGCGTACATTCGGACTGCTAAGGGGCCTATAGAGGAAAAAGGAATATCTTCAAATAAAAAGTAAACAGAATCATTCTGCGAAACTTTTTTCTGATCTGTGCATTCAACTAGAAGGGTTGAACATCACTTTTGATTGAGGAGTTCTGAAACACACTTTCTGTAGAAACTGCAAGCGGACATTCGTACCCCATAGTGGCCGATAGTGGAAAAAGGAATATCTTCAAATAAAAACGACACAGACGCATTCTGCGAAACTTCTTTCTGATCTGTGTATTGAACTATCAGATTTGAACCTTACTTTTGATTGAGCAGTTCTGAAACACACTTTCTGTAGAAACTGGAAGCGCACATTCGGGGCGCTAAGGGGCCTATAGTGCAAAAAGGAATATCTTCAAATAAAAACTACACAGGAGCATTCTGCGAAACAGTTTCTGATCTGTGCATTCAAATAACAATGTTGAACTTTACTTTTGATTGAGAAGTTCTGAAACTCTCTTTCTGTAGAAAAAGATAGAGGAAATTGGAGTGCTAATGGACCTATAGAGGAAAAAGGAATATCTTCAAATAAAAACTGCACAGAAGCATTCTGTGAGACTTCTTTCTGATCAGTGCATTCAACTGGCAGTGCTGAACCTTACTTTTGATTGAGGAGTTTTGAAACACTCTTTGTGTAGAAAGTGCAATTGGACATTCGGAGCGCTAAGGGGCCTATAGTGGAAAAAGTAATATCTTCAAATAAAAAATACACAGAAGCATTCTGCGAAACTTCTTCAAGATATCTGCATTGAACTAACAGAGTTGAACCTTACATTTGATTGAGGATTTATGAAACACTCTTTCTGTAGAAACTGCAATTGGACATTCAGAGCGATAAGGGGCCTACAGTGAAAAAAGGAATATCTTCAAATAAAAACTACACTGAAGCTTTCTGTGAAACTTCTTTCTGATCCGAGCATTCAACTAGCAGATTTGAACCTTACTTCTGATTGAGGAGTTTTGAAACACTCTTTGTGTACAAACTGCAAGGAGGCATTCGGAGCTATTCGGGGACTATAGTGAAAAAGAAATATCTTCTAATAAAAACTACAGAGAAGCATTGTGTGAAACTTCTTCCTGATCTGTGCATTCAACCAGCAGAGCTGAACCTTACTTTTGATTGAGGAGTTCTGAAACACTCTTTCTGTAGAAACTGCAAGCGGACATTCGGAGTGCTAAGGGGCCTATAGTGGAAAAAGGAATGTCTTAAAATACAAACTACACAGAAGTATTCTGTGAAATTTCCTTCAGATCTGTGCATTCACCTTGCAGAGTTGAACCTTACATTTCATTGAGCAGTTCTGAAACACTCTTTCTGTAGAAACTTCAAGCGGATATTCGGAGCGCTAAGGGGCCTAAAGAGGAAAATGGAATATCTTAAAATAAAAACTACACAGAAGCATTCAGCAAAACTTCTTTCTGATCTGTGCATTCAACTAACAGAGTTGAACCTTACTTTTTATTGAGAAGTACTCAAAGTGTCTTCTGTAGAAACTGCCATCACTCATTCGGAGCGCTAATGTGCCTACAGTGGAAAAAGGAATATCTTCACATAAAAAGTACAGTGAAGCATTCTGCGAGACTACTTTCTGATCTGCGCATTCAACCAGCAGAGTGGAACCTTACCTTGGATTGAGGAGTTTTGAAACACTCTTTCTGTAGAAAGTGCAAGTGGACATTTGGAGCTCTAAGAGACCTATAGTGGAAAAAGGATTATCTGCAAATGAAAACTACGCAGAAGCATTCTGTGAGACATATTTATGATCTGTGCATTCAACCAAGAGAGTTGAACCTTACTTTTGATTGAGAAGTATTGAAACACTGTTTCTGTAGAAACTGCAAACGGACATTCAGTGCGCTAAGGGGCCTATAGTGGAAACAGGAATATCTTCAAATAAAAACTACACAGAAGCATTCTGCGAAACTTCTTTCTGATCTGTGCATTCAACTAGCAGAGTTGAACCTTACTTGTGATTGAGCAGTTCTGAAACAATCTTTCTGTAGAAACTGCAAGCGGACATTTGGAGCGCTAAGGGGCCTATAGTGGAAAGAGGAATATCTTCAAATAAAAACTACACAGAAGCATACTCTGAAACTACTTTCTGATCTCTGCATTGAAGTAGCAGGTTTGAACCTTCCTTTTTTTAGAGCAGTTCTGAAACTCTCTTTCAGTAGAAACTCTAAGCGGACATTCAGAACGCCAAAGGGCCTGTAGCTGAAAAAGGAATATCTTCTAATAAAAACTACACAGAATCATTCTGCGAAACCTCTATCTGATCTGTGCATTCAGTTAACAGAGTGGAACCTTACATTTGATTGAGAAGTTCAGAAACTCTTTCTGTAGAAATTGCAAGCAGACATTCTGAGCGCTAAGGGACCAATAGTGGAAAAAGGAATATCTCCAAACGAAAACTACAAAGAAGCATTCTGCGAAAATTCTTTCTGATCTGTGCATGCAACTGGCAGAGTTGAAGCTTACTTTTGATTGAGGAGTTCTGAAACACTCTTTCTGTAGAAACTGCAAGTGGACATTCGCAGGGCTAAGTGGCCTATAGTGGAAAAGGGAATATCTTCAAATAAAAACTACACAGGACCATTCCGGTAAACTTCCTTCTGATCTGTGCATTCAACTAGAAGAGTTGAACCTTCCGTTTGATTAAGAAGTTCTGAAACACTCTGTAGAAGCTGCAAGCAGATATTTGGAGTGATAAGAGGCCTATAGTGGAAAAATATAACTTCAAATAAAAACTACACAGGAGCATACTGCGAAACCTCTTTCTGATCTGTGCATTCAACTAGCCGAGTTGAACCATACTTTTGATTGAGAAGTTCTGAAACTCTCTGTAGAAAGTGGAAGCGGAAATTCAGAGTGCTAAGTTGTCTATAGTGGAAAAAGGAATATCATCATATGAAAACTACTCAGAAGCATTCTGTGAGACTTCTTTCTGAACTGTGCATTCAACTAACAGAGTTGAACCTTACTCTTGATTGAGAAGTCCTGAAACTCTCTTTCTGTAGAAACTGCAAGCGGACATTCAGAGTGCAAAAGGTCCTATAGTGGAAAAAGGAATATGTTCAAATAAAAACTACACTGAAGCACTCGGTGAAACTTCCTTCTGATCTGCGCATTCAACTAGCAGAGTTGAACCTTACTTTAGATTGAGGAGTTTTGACACACCCTTTCTGTAGAAACTGCAAGTGGATATTCAGAGCGCTAAGGGGCCTATAGTGGAAAAAGAAATAACTTTAAATAAAAAGTACACAGAAGCATTCTGCGAAACTTCTTTCTCATCTGTGCATTCAACTAACAGAGTTGAACCTTACTTTTGATTGAGATGTTCTGAAACTCTCTTTCTGTAGAAAGAGCACGCAGACATTCGGAGTGCTATGGGGTCTATAGTGGAAAAAGGAATATCTTCATATAAAAACTACACAGAAGCATTCTGCGAAACTTCTTTCTGATCTGTGCATTCAACTAGCAGAGTTGAACCTTACTTTTGATTGAGCAGTTCTGAAACTCTCCTTCTGTAGAAACTGCAAGTGGACATTCGGAGCGCTAAGTTTCCTATAGTGGAAAAAGGAATATCTTCTAATAAAAACTACGCAGAACCATTCTGCGAAACATCTTTATGATGTGTGCATTCCAGTAACAGAGTTGAGCCTTACTTTTACTTGAGCAATTCTGAAACTCTCTTTCTTTAGAAAATGCAAGTGGACATTCGGAGTGCTAAGGGGCCTATAGTGGCAAAAGGAATATCTACAAATAAAAACTACTCAGAACCATTCTGTGAGACTTCTTTCTGATCTGTGTATTCAGCTAGGACAGTTGAACATTGCTTTTGATTGTGGAGATTTGAAACCCTCTTTCTGTATAAACTGCAAGCGAACATTTGGAACGAGAAGGGGCCAATAGTGGAAAAAGGAATATCTTCAAATAAAAACTACACAGAAGCATTCTGCAAACTACTTTCTGATCTGTGCATTCAAATAGCAGAGTTGAACCTTACTTTTGATTGAGGAGTTTTGAAACACTCTTTCTATAGTAACTGCAAGCGGATATTCGGAGAGCTAAGGGGCCTGGAGTGGAAAAAGGAATATATTCAAATAAAAACTACACAGAAGCATTCTGTGAAAATGCTTTCTGATCTGTACATTCAACTAGCAGAGTTGAACCTTACTTTTGAATGAGGAGTTTTGAACACTCTGTAGAAACTGCAAGCGGACATTCGGAGCGCTAAGGGGCCTATAGTAGAAATAGGAATACCTTCAAATAAAAACTACACAGAAGCATTCTGCGAAACTTCTTTCTGATCTGTGCATTCAACTAACAATGTTGAACCTTACTTTTGATTGAGAAGTTCTGAAACTCTCTCTCTGTAGAAAGTACAAGTGGACATACAGAGCGCTAAAGGGTCTATAGTCAAAAAAGGAATATCTTCATATAAAAACTACACAGAAGCATTCTGTGAAACTTCTTTCTGACCTATGCATTGAACTAACCGAGTTGAAAGTTACTTTTGATTGAGAAGTTCTGAATCTCTCTTTCTGTAGAAAGTGCAAGTGGACATACGGAGCGCTAAGGGGCCTATAGTGGAAAAAGGAATACCTTCAAATAAAAACTACACAGAAGCATTCTGTGAGACTGCTTTCCGATCTGTGCATTCAACTAGCAGATTTGAAACGTACTTTTGATTGAGGAGTTTTGAAACATTCTTTCTGAAGAAAATGCAAGCCGACATTCGGAGCGCTAATGGGCTTATAGTGGAAAAAGGAATATCTTCAAATAAAAACTACACGGAAGCATTCTGCAAAACTTCTTTCTGATATGTACATTCAACTAGCAGAGTTGAACCTTACTTTTGATTCAGCAGTTCTGAAACACTCCTTCTGTTGAAACTGCAAGCGGACATTTGGAGCCCTAAGTTTCCTATAGTGGAAAAAAGAATATCTTCAAATAAAAACTACACAGAACCATTCTGCGAAACTTCTTTGTGATCTGTGCATTCAACAAACAGAGTTGAACGTTAATTTTTCTTGACCAGTTCTGAAGCTCTCTTTCTTTAGAAACTGCAAGTGGACATTCACAGCGCTAAGGGGCCTATAGTGGAAAAAGGAATATCTTGAAATAAAAACTACACAGAAGCATTCTGCGAGACTTCTTTCTGATGTGTGCATTCAACTAGCAGAGTTGAACCTTACTTTTCATTAAGAAGTTCTGAAACTCTATTTCTGTAGAAACTGCAAGCGGACATTCGTAGCGCTAATGGTCCTATACTGGAAAAAGGAATGTCTTCAAAAAAACAACAACACAGAAGCATTCTGCGAAGTTTATTTCTGATCTGTGCATTCAACTAGCAGAGTTGAACCTTGCTTTTGTTTGAGGTGTTCTGAAACACTCTTTCTGTAGAAACTGCAAGTGGACATTCGGAGCGCTAATTGGCCTATAGTGGAACTAGGAATATCTTGAAATAAATACTACACAGAGGCATTCTGCGAAAGTTCTTTAATAAGTGCATTCAACTAGCAGAGTTGAACCTTACATTTGATTGAGCAGTTCTGAAACACTCTTTCTGTAGAAACTGCAAGAGGACATTTGGAGCGCTAAGGGGCGTATGGTGGGAAAGGAATATCTTCAAATAAAAAGTAAACAGAAACATTCTGTGAAGCTTCTTCCTGATCTGTGCATTCAACTAGCAGATTGGAACCTTAATTTTGATTGAGCAGTTCTGAAACACTCTTTCTGTAGAAACTGCAAGTTGACATTCCGAGTGCTAAGAGGCCTATAGTGGAAAAAGGAATATCTACAAATAAAAACTACAGAGAAGCATTCTACAAAAATTCTTTCTGATCTGTGAATTCAAATAACAGAGGTGAAGCTTACCTTTGAGAAGTTCTGAAACTCTCTTTCTGTATAAACTGCAAGCCCACATTCGGATAGCTAAGTGGCCTATAGTGGAAAGAAGACTATGTTAAAATAAAAGTACACAGAAGCATTCAGCAAAACTTCTTTCTGATCTCTGCATTCAACAAGCAGAGTTGAACCTTACTTTTGATTGAGGAGTTTTGAAACACTCTTTCTGTAGTAACTGCAAGCCGACATTCAGAGCTCTACCTGGCCAATAGTGGAAAAAGGAATATCTTCAAATAAAAACTACACAGAAGCAATCTGCGAAACTTCTTTCTGATCTGTGCATTCAACTAACAGAGTTGAAGCTTGCTTTTGATTGAACAGTTCTGAAACACTCTTTCTGTAGAAACTGCAAGTGGACATTCGGAGCCCTAAGGGGCCTGTAGTGGAAAAAGGAATATCTTCTAATAAAAACTACACAGAAGCATTCTGCGAAACTTCTTTCTGATTAGTGTATTCAACTAACAGAGTTGAACCTTAGATTTGATGGAGGAGTTTTGAAACACTCTTTCTATAGAAACTACAAGGGGACATTCGGAGGGCTATGGGGACTATAGTGGAAAAAGGAATATCTTCAAATAAAAACAACACAGAAGCATTCTGTGAAACTACTTTCTGATCTGTGCATTCAACTAGTGGGAGTTGAACCTTACTTTTGATTGAAGAGTTTTGAAACCCGTTTTCTGTAGAAATTGCAAGCAGACATTCAAAGCGCTAAGGGGCCTATAGAGGAAAAAGGAATATCTTGAAATAAAAACTACACAGAAGCATTCTGTGAAACTTCTTTCTGATCTGTGCATTCCAGTAACAGAGTTGAATCTTACATTTGATTGAGAACTTCTGAAACTCTATTTCTGTAGAAACTGCAAGCAGACATTCAGAGCGCTAAGAGGCCGATATTGGAAAAATGAATTTCTTCCAAAAAAAATACACTGAAACAATCTGCGAAACTAATCTCTGATCTGTGCATTCAAGGAGACAGTTGAGCCTTCCTTTTGATTGAGGAGTTTTGACACACTCTGTCTGTAGAAACTCCGAGCGGACATTCGGAGCGCTAAGGGGCCTATAGTGCAAAAATGAATACCTTCAAATAAAAACTACACAGAAGCATTCTGTGAAACTTCTTTCTGATCTGTGCATTCAATTAACATTGTTGAACCTTACTTTTGATTGAGAAGTTCTGTAACACTCTTTCTGTAGAAACTGCAAGTGGATATTCGGAGTGTTAAGGGGCCTATAGTGGAAAAAGGAATATCTTCCTATAAAAACTACACAGAAACATTCTGTGAAACTTCTTTCTGATCTGTGCATTCAACTAGCAGATTTGAACCTTACTTCTCATTGAGGAGTTCTGAAACACTCTTTCTGTAGTAACTGCAAGTGGATATTCGCAACTCTAAGGAGCCTATGGTGGAAAAAGGAATATCTTCAAATAAAAACTACAGAGAAGCATTCTGTTAAACTTCTTTCCGAGCAGTGCATTCAACCAGCAGAGTTGAACCTTACTTTTGACTGAGCAGCTCTGAAACACTGTTTCTGTAGGAACTGCATGCGGACATTCGGAGCGCTAAGCGGCCTAGAGTGGAAAAAGGAATATCTTCAAATAAAAACTACACAGAAGCATTCTGCGAAACTTCTTTCTGATCTGTGCATTCAACTATCAGAGTTGAACCTTACTTTTGATTGAGGAGTTCTGATACACTCTTTCTGTGAAACTGCAAGTGGACATTCGCAGGCCAAGGGGCCTACAGTGGAAAAAGAATATCCTCTAATAAAAATTACACAGAAGCATTCTGTGAAACTTCTTTCTGATCTGTGCATTCAACTAACAGAATTTAACTTCACCTTTGATTGAGAAGTTCTGAAACTGTGTTTCTGTAGAAACTGCGTTTCTGTAGAAACTGCAAGCGGACATTCGGAGTGCTAAGGGGCCTAAAGAGGAAAAAGGAGTATCTTCAACTAAAAGCAACACAGAAGCATTCTGCGAGACTACTTTCTGATCTGCGCATTCAACTAGCAGAGTTGAACCTTAGTTTTGATTGAGAAGTTCTGAAACACTCTTTCTGTATAAACTGCAAGCGGACATTCAGAGCGCTAAGGGGCCCATAGAGTAAAAAGTAATATCTTCAAATAAAAATTACAGAGAAGCATTCTGCGAAACTTGTTTCTGATCTGAGCATTCAACTAGCAGAGTTGAACCTCACTTTTGATTGAGGAGTTTTGAAACACTCTTTCTGTTGATACTGCAAGTGGACATTCGCAGCATTCAGGGGCCTATTGAGGAAAAAGGAATACCTTCAAATAAAAACTACACAGAAGCATTTTGCGAAAGTTCTTTCTGTTCTGTGCATTCAAACAGCAGAGTTGAACCTTACTTTGATTGAGGACTTCTGAAAACCTCTTCTGTAGAAACTGCAAGCTGACATTAAGAGCACTAAGGGGTCTATAGTGTAAAAAGTAATATCTTCAAACAAAAACTACACAGTTGCATTCTGTGAAACTTCTTTCTGATCTTTGCATTCAACTAGCAGAGTTGAATTTACCTTTGATTGAGCAGTTCTGAAACACTCTTTCTGTAGAAACATCAAGCAGACCTTTGGAGCACTGAAAGGCCTGTAGTGGAAAAAGGAATATCTTCAAATGAAACCTACACAGGAGCATTCTCTGAAACTGCTTTCTGATCTGTGCATGCAACTAGCAGAGTTGAACCTTACTTTTGATTGAGCATGTCTGAATCTCTCTTTGTGTAGAAACTGAAAGTGGAAATTTGGAGCGCTAAGGGGCATTTAGGGGAAAAAGGAGTATCTTCAAATAAAAACTACACAGAAGCATTCTGTGAGACTTCTTTCTGATCTGTGCATTCAACAAGCAGAATTGAACCTTACTTTTGATAGAGGAGTTTTGAAACACTCTTTCTGTAGAAACTGCAAGCCAAATTTGGAGCAATAAGAGGCCTATAGTGGAAAAAGTATACCTACCAATAAAAACTACACGGAAGCATTCTGTGTAAATTCTTTCTGATCTGTGCATTCAACTGGCAGATTTGAACCTTACTTTGCATTGAGCAGCTCTGAAACTCACTTTCTGTAGTGACTGCAAGCGGACATTCGGAGCCGTAAGGGCCTATAGTGGAGTAAGAAATATCTTCAAATTAAAACTACACAGATGCATTCAGCGAAACTTCTTTCTCATCTGTGCATTCAACTAGCAGAGTGGAACCTTACTTTTGATTGAGCAGTTCTGAAACACTCTTTGTGAAGAAACTGCAAGCAGATATTCGGAGCGCAATGGGGCCTATTGTGGAAAAAGGAATATCTTCAAATAAAAACTACACAGAAACATTCTGCGAAACATCTTCCTGATCTGTGCATTCAACAAACAGAGTCGAACCTTACTTTTGATTGAGAAGTTATGAAACTCTCTTTCTGAAGAAACTGCAAGTGGACATTCGGAGTGCTAAGGGGCCTACAGTGGCAAAAAGAATATCTTCAAATAGAAAGTACACAGAAGAATTCTGTGAAACTTCATTATGATCTGTGCATTCAACTAACAGAGTTGAACCTTACTTTTGATTGAGAAGTTCTGAAATTCTCTTTCGGTAGAAACTGCAAGCGGACATTCGAGCGCTAAGGGGCCCACAGTGGAAAAAGAATTACCTTCAAATAAACACTACACATAAGCATTCTGCGAAACAACTTTCTGATCTGTGCATTCAACTAACAGAGTTGAACATCACTTTTGATTGAGAAGTTCTGAAACTCTCTTACTGTAGAAACTGCAAGCAGACATTCAGAGCGCTAAGAGTCCTCTAGCAGAAAAAGGAATATCTGCAAATAAAAACTACACAGAAACATTCTGTGATACTTCTTTCTGATCTGTGCATTCAACTAGCAGATTGAATTTACTTTTGATTGAGCAGTTCTGAAACACTCTTTCTGTAGAAACATCAAGCAGACCTTCGGAGCACTAAAAGGCCTCTAGTGGAAAAAGGAATATCTTCAAATAAAACCTACACAGAATCATTCTGTGAAACTTCTTTCTGATCTCTGCATGCAACTAGCAGAGTTGAAACTTACTTTTGATTGAGCTGTTTTGAAACACTCTTTCTGCAGAAATGCAAGTGGTGATTTGCAAAAAGGAATATCTTCAAATAAAAACTACACAGAAGCATTCTGCGAGACTTTTTTCTGATCTGTGCATTCAGCTAACAGTGTTGAACCTTACTTTTGACTGAGATGTTCTCAAACTATCTTTCTGTAGAAACTGTAAGCGGACATTCGGAACACTGAGGGGCCTACTGTGGAAAAAGGGATATTTCAAATAAAAGCTACACAGAAGCATTCTGTGAGACTTCTTTCTCATCTGTGCATTCAACTAGCAGAGTTGAACTTTACTTTTGATTGAGGAGTTTTGAAACACTGTTTCTTTAGAAACTGCAAGCGGACATTGGGAGCGCTAAGGGGCCTATAGTGGAAAAAGGAATATCTTCAAATAAAAACTAGAAAAAAGCATTCTGCAAAACTTCTTTCTGATCTGAGCATTCAACTAGCACAGTTGAACCTTACTTTTGATTGAGCAGTTCTGAAACACTCTTTCTGTAGAAATTGCAATCGGACATTGAAGCACTCACGGGCCTATAGCGTAAAAAGGAATATCTTCAAATAAAAACTACACAGAAGCATTCTGCGAAACCTCTTTCTGATCTGTGCATTCAACTAACATTGTTGAACCTTACTTTTGATTGAGAAGTTCTCAAACTCTGTTTCTGTAGAAACTGCAAGCAGATATTCAGAGCCCAAATGTTCGATAGTGGAAAAAGGAAAACCTTCAAATAAAAACTACACAGAAGCGTTCTGTGAGACTACTTTCTCATCTGTGCATTCAACAGCAGAGTTCAACCTAAATTTTGATTGAGCTGTTTTGAAACACTATTTCTGTAGAAATTGCAAAAGGACATTCGGAGCACTACGGGGCCTACAGTGGAAAAAGGAATATCTTCAAATAAAACTACACAGAAACATTCTGCGAAACCTCTTTCTGATCTGTGCTTTCCACTAACAGATTTGAACTTTACTTTTGATAGAGAAGTTCCAAAATTCACTTTCTGTAGAAACTGGAAGTGGACAATAGGAACGCTAAGGTGCCAAGTGTGGAAAAAGGAATATCTTCAAATAAAAACTACACAGAAACATTCTGCGAAACTTCTTTCTGATCTGTTGATTCAACTAACAGTGTTGAATCTTACTTTTGATTGAGAAGTTCACAAACTCTGTTTCTGTAGAAACTGAAAGTGGAGATTTGGAGCGCTAAGGGCCTAGAGTGTAAAAAGGGATATCTTCAATTAAAAATACACAGAGCATTCTGCGAAACCACTTTCTGATCTGTGCATTCAACTAGCAGAGTTGAATCTTACTTTTCATTGAGGAGTTCTGAAACACTCTTTCTGTAGAAACTGCAAGTGGACATTCGGAGAGCTAAGGGTTCTGTAGTGGAAAAAGGAATAACTTAAAACAAAAACTACACAGAAGCATTCTTGGAAACTTCTTTCTGATATGTGCATTTAAATAAAAGAGTTGAACCTTTCTTTTGATTGAGCAGTTCTAAAACAATTTTTCTGTAGAAACTGCAAGCGGAAATTCGGAGAGCTAAGGGGCCTATAGTGGAAAAAGGAATATCTTCAAATAAAAACTACACGGAGGAATTTTGTGAGACTTCTTTCTTATCTGTGCATTCAACTAGCAGAATTGAACCTTACTTTTGATTGAGCAGTTCTGAAACACTCTTTTTGTAGAAACTGCAAGCGAACATTCTGAGCGCTAAGGGGAAAACAATGGAAAAAGGAATATCTTCAAATAAAAACTACACAGAAGCACTCTGCGAAACTTCTTTCTGATGTCTGCATTCAAATAACAGAGTTGAAACTTACTTTTGATTGAGAAGTTCTGAAACACTCTTTCTGTAGAAACTCCAAGCGGACATTCAGAGCGCTAAAGGGCCTATAGTGGAAAAAGGAATATCTTCAAATAAAAACTACACAGAAGCATACTGCGAAACTTCTTTCTGATCTGTGCATTCAACGAGCTGAGTTGAACCTTACTCTGGGTTGAGCAGTTCTGAAACACTCTTTCTTTAGGAACTTCAAATAGACATTTGCAGCGCTAAGGGGCCTATAGTGGAGAAAGGAATAGCTTCAAATAAAAACTACACAGAAGCATTCTGTGAAACTTCTTTCTGATCTGTGCATTCAACTAGCATAGTTGAACCTTACTTTTGATTGAGCAGTTCTGAAACACTCTTACTGTAGGAATTGCAAGCGGATATTCGGAGCGCTAAGGGGCCTATATTGAAAAAGGAATATCTTCAAATAAAAACTACATCGAAGCATTCTGTGAAACTTCTTTCTGATCCGTGCATTCAGCTAGCAGAGTTGAACCTTACTTTTGATTAGCAGTTCTGAAACACTCTTTCTGTAGAAACTGCAAGCGGACATTGGAGGCTAAGGGGCCTACCATGGAAAAAGGAATTCTTCAAATAAAAACTGCACAGAAGCATTCTGTGAAACTTCTTTCTCATCTCTGCATTCAACAAGCAGAGTTCAAACTTTCTTTTGATTGAGCAGTTCTGAACCTCTCTTTCTGTAGAAACTGCAAGGGGACATTCAGAACACTAAGGGGCCTATAGTGGAAAAAGTAATATCTTCAAATAAAAACTACACAGAAACCTTCTACGAAAATTCTTGCTGATCTGTGCATTCAACTAGCAGATTTGAACCTTACTTTTGAATGGGCAGTTCTGTAACACTCTTTCTGTAGAAAGTGCCAGCGGACATTCGCAGTGTTGAGGGGCCAATAGTGTAAAAAGGAATATCTTCAAATAAAAACTATACAGAAGCATTCTGCGAAACTTCTTTCTGATCTGTGCATTCAACTGGCAAAGTTGAATCTTACTTTCCATTCAGCACTTCTGAAACACTCTTTCTGTAGAAACTCCAAGCGGACATTCGGAGCCTAAGTGGCCTCTAGTGGAAAAAGAATATCTTCAAAAAAAACTGCACATATGCATTCTGTGAAACTTCTTTCTGATCTGTCCATTCAACTAGCAGCGTTGCACCTTACTTTTTATTGAGGAGTTTTGAAACACTCTTTCTTTACAAACTGCAAGCGGACATTCAGAGCCCTAAGGGGTCTGTAGTGGAAAAAGAAATATCTTCAAATAAAAACTACACAGAAGCATTCGGTGAAACTTCTTTCTGATCTGTGCATTCACATAAGAGAGTTGAATCTTACTTTTGATTGAGCAATTCTAAAAAACTCTTTCTGTAGAAACTGTAAGCGGACACTCGTAATGTTAAGGGGTCTACACTGGTAAAAGGAATATCTTCAAATAAAAACTACACAGAATCATTCGGTGAAACTTCTTTCTGATCTGTGCATTCAACTAGCAGAGTTGGACTTTACTTTTCATTGAGAATTTCTGAAACTCTCTTTCTACACAAAGTGCAATCGGACATTCAGAGCGTTAAGGCGCCTATAGTGGAAAGAGGAATATCTTCATTTAAAAACTTCACAGAAGATTCTGTGAAATTCTTTCTGATATGTGCATTCAACTAGCAGAGTTGAACCTTAATTTGATTGAGCAGTTCTGAAACACTCTTTCTGTAGAAACTGCAAGCGGACAATCAGTTGCTAAGGGGCTTATACTGGAAAAAGGTATATCTTCAAATAAAAACTGCACAGAAGCATTCTGCGAAACTTGTTTCTGATCTGTGCATTCAACTAGCAGAGTTGAAACTTACTTTTGATTGAGCATTTCTGAAACACTCTTTCTGTAGAAACTGCAAGCGGAAATTCGGAGAGCTAAGGGCCTATAGTGGAAAAAGGAATATCTTCAAATAAAAAGCACACAGAAGCATTCTGCAAAACTTCTTTCTGATCTGTGCATTCAACTAAGAGAGTTGAACCTTACTTTTGATTGAGAAGTTCTGAAACTCTCTTTCTATAGAAACTGCAAGCGGACATTCGGAGTGCTAAGGGGCCTATAGTGGAAAAGGAATAACTTCAAATAAATACAACACGGAAACATTCTGCGAAACTACTTTCAGATCTGTGCATTCAACTCACAGAGTTGAACCTTACTTTTGATTGAGCAGTTCTGAAACTCTTTTTCTGTAGAAACTGGAAGCCGACATTTGGTGCGCTAAGGTGCCTAAAGTGGATAAAGGAATATCTTCAAATAAAAGCTACACAGAAGCATTCTGTGAGACTTCTTTCTGATCTGTGCATTCAGCTATTAGAGTTGAACTTACTTTTGATTGAGGAGTTTTGAAACACTCTTTCTGTAGAAACTGCAAATGGACATTCGGAGCAATAAGGGGTGCAATAGTGGAAAAAGAAATATCTTCTATTAAAAACTACACAGAAGCATTCTATGAAACTTCTTTCTGATCTGTGCATTTAACTAGCAGAGTTGAACCTTACTTTGATTGAGAAGTTTTGAAACACTCTTTCTGTAGAAACTGCAAGCGGACATTATTAGCTCAAATTGGCCTATAGTGGAAAAAGGATTGTCTTCAAATAAAAACTACACATACCCCTTCTGTGAAACTTTTTCCTGAACTGTGCATTGAACTAACAACGATGAAGCTTACATTTGATTGAGAAGTTCTGAAATTCATTTTCTGTAGAAACTGGAAGCCGACATTTGCAGTGTAAAGGGGCCTGTAGTGGATAAAGGAATATATTCAAATAACAGCTGCACAGAAGCATTCTGTGAGACTTCTTTTTGATCTGTGCATTCAACAAGCAGAGTGGAACCTTTCTTTTGTTTGAGGAGTTTGGAAACACTCTTTCTGTAGAAACTGCAAGTGGACATTTGAGCACAAAGGGGCCAATACTGGAAAAAGGAATATCTTCAAATAAAAACTACACGGAAGCATTCTGCAATACAATTTTCTGATCCGTGCATTTAACTAGCAGGTTGAACCTTACTTTTGATTGAGCAGTTCTGAAACACTCTTTCTGTAGAAACTACAGGAGGACATTCTGACCGCAAAGTGGCCTATAGGGAAAAAAGGAATATCTTTAAATAAAAACTACACAGAAGCATTCTGCGAAATGTCTTTCTGATCTGTGCATTCAACTAACAGAGCTGAACCTTACTTTTGATTGAGCAGTTCTGAAACTCTTTTTCTGTAGAAACTGCAATAGGACAGTTGGAGCGCTAAGGGGCGTATAGTGGAAAATGGAATATCTTTAAAAAAAAAACTACACAGAAGCATTCTGCGAGAGTACTTTCTTATCTGTGCATTCAACAAGCAGAGTTGAACCTTTCTTTTGCTTGAGGAGTTTTGCAACACTCTTTCTGTAGAAACTGCAAGGACATTCGGTGCGCTAAGGGCCTACAGTGGAAAAAGGAATATCTTGAAATAAAAACTACACAGAAGCATTCTGTGAAACTTCTTTCTGATCTGTGCATTCAACTAACAGAGTTGAACACTACTTGATAGAGCAGTTCTGAAACACTCTTCCTGTAGAAACTGCAAGCGGACATTCTTAGCTCTAAGGGGCCCTTACTGGAAAAAGAAATATCTTCAAATAAAAACTACACAGAAGCATTCTGCGAAACTACTTTGTGATCTGTGCATTCAACCAGGAGAGTTGAAAGTTACATTTGATTGAGCAGTTCTGAAACACTCTTTCTGTAGAAACTGCAAGCGAATATTCGGGATGCTAATGGGCCTATAGGGGAAAATGGAATATCTTCAAATAAAGATACTACACAGAAGCATTCTGTGAAACTTCTTCGTGGTCTGTGCATTCAGGTAGCAGAGCTGAACCTTACTTTTGATTGAGCAGTTCTGAAACACTCTTTCTGTAGAAACTGCAAGCGGACATTCGGAACGTTAAGGGACATATAGTGAAAATAGGAATATCTTCAAATAAAAACTACACAGAAGCATTCTGTGAAACTTATTTCTGATCTGTGCATTCAACTAGCAGAGTTGAACCTTACTTTTGATTGAGCAGTTCTGTATCATGCTTCCTGCAGAAACTGCAAGCGGACATCGGAGCGCTAAGCTGTCTATAGTGCAAAAAGCAATAGTTTCAAATAAAAGCTACACAGAGGCATTCTCGGAAACTTCTTTCTGATCTGTGCATTCAACTAACAGAGTTGAACACTACTTTGATTGAGCAGCTCTGAAACACTTTTCTATAGAAACTGCAAGGGACATTTGTAGCTCTAAGGGCCCTTAATGGAAAAAGGAATATCTTCAAATAAAAACTACACAGAAGCATTCTGCGATTCTACTTTCTGATCTGTGCATTCAACTAACAGAGTTGAACCTTACTTTTGATTGAGAACTCTGAAACTCTCTTTCTGTAGAAACTGCAAACGGACAATCGGAGAGCAAAAGGGCCTATAGTGGAAAAAGGAATATCTTCAAATAAAAACTACACAGAAGCATTCTGCGCGACTCCTTTCTTTCTGTGTATTCAACTAGCAGAGTTGAACTTTACTTTGATTGAGGAGTTTTGAAACACTCTTTCTGTAGAAACTGCAAGTGGACATTAAGAGCGCCAAGGGGCCTATACAGGAAAAGGCATATCTTCAAATAAAAACTACACAGAAGGATTCTGTGAAACTTCTTTCTGATCTGTGCATTCAACTAGCAAAGTTGAAACTTACCTTTGATTGAGGAGTTTTGAAACACTATTTCTTTAGAAACTGTAAGCAGACATTCAGAGCTCTAAGGGCCCACAGTGGAAAAAGTAATATCTTCAAAATAAAGCTACACAAAAGAATTCTGTCAAATTTTTCTGATCTGTGCATTCAACTAGCAGAGTTGAAACTTACTTCTGATTGAGCAGTTCAGAAACACGCTTTCCGTAGAAACTGAAAGCGGACATTTGGAGAGCTAAGGGTCCTTTAGAGTAAAAAGGAATATCTTCAAATAAAAACTACACAGAAGCATTCTGCGAAACTTCTTTCTGATCTGTGCATTCCACTAACAGAGTTGAAACTTACTTTTGAATGAGAAGTTCTGAAATTCTCTTTCTGAAGAAACTGTAAGCGGACATTCGGAGCACTAAGGGGCCTATAGTGGAAAAAGGAATATCTTCAAATAAAAACTACACAGAAGCATTCTGCGAAACTTCTTTCTGATCTGTGCATTCAAATAGCAGACTTGAAACTTACTTTTGATTGAGCACTTCTGAAACACTCTTTCTGTAGAATCTGCCAGCGGACATTCGGAGCGCTATGGGGCCTATATGGAAAAAGCAATATATTCAAATAACTACACAGAAGCATTCTGTGAGACTTCTTTCTGATCTGTGCGTTCAACTAGCAGAGTTGAGTCTTACTTTTGATTGAGGATTGTTGAAACACTCTTTCTGTAGAAACTGCAAGTGACATTCAGAGCGCTGAGGGGCGTATAGTGAAAAAAGGAATATCTTCAAATAAAAACTACCCAGAAGCAATCTGCGAAACTTCTTTCTGATCTGTTCATTCTACTAAAAGGGTTCAACCTTACTTTTAATTGAGCAGTTCTGAAACAATCTTGTATAGTAACTGCAAGCGGACATTCAGAACGCTAAGGGGCCTGTAGTGGAAAAAGGAATATCTTCATATCAAAACTACACAGTACATTTGGTGAAACTCCTTTCTGATCTGTGCATTCAACTAAAAAGGTTTGAACCTTACTTTTGATTCAGGAGTTCATTAACACTCTTTCTGTAGAAACTGCATGCGGACATTCGGAGATCTAAGGGCCTGTAGTGGACAAAGGAATATCTTCAAATAAAAACTACACAGCAGCATTCTGTGACACTTTTTTCTGATCTGTGCACTCAACTAGCAGAGTTGAACCTTACTTTTAGTGGGCAGTTCTGAAACACTCTTTCGGTAGAAACTGCAAGCAGACACTCAGAGTACTTAGGGCCTATATTGGAAAAAGGAATATATTCAAATAAAAACTATACAGAAGTATTCTGCCTAACTTGCTTCTGATCTGTGTATTCAACTAGCAGAGTTTAACCTTACTTTTGATTGAGCAGTTCTGAAACACTCTTTCTGTGGAACTGCAAAGCGGACATTCGGAACGCTAAGGGACCTATAGTGGAAAAAGGAATATCTTGAAATAAAAGCTACACAGAAATATTCTGGGAACCTTATTTCTGATCTCTGCATTCAACTAGCATAGTTGAACCTTACTTGTGATTCAGCCGTTCTGAAACACACTTTCTGTAGAAAATGCAAGCGGACATTCGGAGCGCCTAGGGCCAATAGTGGCAAAAAGAATACCTTCAAATGAAAACTACACAGAAGCATTCTGCAAAGCTACTTTCAAATCTGTGCATTTTACTAGCGGAGGTGAAACTTACTTTTGCTGGAGCAGTTCTGAAACACTCTTTCTGTAGAAACTGCAAGTGGACATTCGGAGCGCTAACTGGCCAATAGTGGAAAATACATATCTTGAAATAAAGACTACTCAGAAGCATGCTGCGAGACTACTTTCTGGTCTGTGCATTCAACTAACAGAGTTGAACCTTACTTTTGATTGAGAAGTTCTGAAGCTCACTGTCTGTAGAAACTGCATGCGGACATTTTGAGCGCAAAGGGTCCTATAGTAGAAAAAGGAATATCTTCAAATAAAAACTACACAGAAGCATTCTGTGAAACTTCTTTATGATCTGTGCATTCAGCTAGCAGAGTTGAACATTTCTTTTGATTGAGCAGTTCTAAAAATCAATTTCTGTGGAAACTGCAATCGGACATTCAGAGCGCTAAGGGGCATACAGTTGAAAAAGGAATATCTTCAAATAAACACTACACAGAAGCATTCTGTTAAACTTCTTTCTGATCTGTGCATTCAACAAGGAGTGTTGAATCTTACTTTTGATTGAGGAGTTTTGGAACACTATTTCTGTAGAAACTGCAAGCGGACATTCAGAGCAATAAGGGCCTATAGTGGAAAAAGGAATAACTTCAAATAAAAACAACACAGAAGCATTCTGCGAAACTTCTTTCTGATCTGTGCATTCAACTAGCAGAGTTGAAATGTACTTTTGATTGAGTTCTTAAACACTCTTTCTGTAGAAAATGCAAGTGGATATTCACAGTGCTAAAGGGCCTATAGTGGAAAAAAGTAATATCTTCAATTAAAAACTACACAGAAGGATTCTGCGAGACCTCTTTCTGATCTGTGCATTCAACAGGCAGAGTAGGAACTTACTTTTGATTGAGGAGCTCTGAAACATTCTTTCTGTAGAAACTGCAAGTGGACATTCGGAGCACTAAGGGTCTTAATGTGGAAAAAGGAATATCATCGAATAAAAACTACACAGAAGCATTCTGTGAAACTTCTTTCTGATCTGCGCATTCAACTAGCAGAGTTGAACGTTACATTTGATAGAGGAGTTCTGAAACACTCTTTCTGTAGAAACTGCAAGTTGACATTCCAGCGCTAAGGGCCCACAGAGGAAAAAGGAATATCTCAAATAAAAACTACACAGAAGATTCTGCGAAACTTCTTTCTGATCTGCGCATTCAACTAGCAGAGTGAACCTTACTTTTGATTGAGGAGTTCTGAAACACTCTTTCTGTAAAAACTGCAATTGGATATTCTTAGCACTAAGAGACCTATAATGGAAAAAGGAATATCCTCAAATAAAAACTACACAGAAGCATTCTGGGAAACTTCTTTCAGTTCTGTGCATTCAACTAACAGAGTTGAAACTTACTTTTGATTGAGCAGTTCTGAAACACTCTTTCTGTAGAAACTGCAAGTGGACATCCACAGCATTTAGGGGCCTATAGTGGAAAAAGGAATATCTTCAAATTAAAAGTACACAGAAGCATTCTGTGAAACTCCTTTCGGATCTGTGCCTTCAACTAACAGAGTTGAAACTTACTTTGATTGAGAAGTCCTGAGGCTCTCTTTGTGTAGAATCAGCAAGTGGACATTCAGAGCGCTAAGCGGCCAATAGTGGAAAAAGGAATATCTTCAAATAAAAAACTACACAGAACCATTCTGGGGGACTGCTTTCTGATCTGTGCATTCAACTAGAAGAGTAGAACCTTACTTTGATTGAGGAGTTTTGAAACACTCTTTCTGTAGTAACTGAAAGCGGAATTTCTGAGCGCTAAGGGCCTAGAGTGGAATAAGTATTATCTTCAAATAAAAAATACACAGAGTATTCTGCGAGACCACTTTCTGATCTGTGCATTCAACTAGCAGAGTTAAACCTTACCATGAGTGAGTAGTTCTGAAACACTCTTTCTGTAGAAACTGCAACGGACATTCGGAGCACTAAGGGGCCAATAGTGGAAAAAGGAATATATTGAAATAAAATCTGCACAGAAGCATTCTGTGAAACATCTTTCTGATCTGTGCATTCAACTAGCAGATTTGAACCTTACTTTTGATTGAGCATTTCTGAAACTCTCTTTCTGGAGAAACTGCAAGTGGACATTCGGAGCGCTAAGGGGCCTATAGTGGAAAAAGGATTATCTTCAAATAAAAACTACACTGAGCATTCTGTGAAACTTCTTTCTGATCTGTGCATTCAACTAGCAGAGTTGAACCTTACTTTTGATTGAGCAGTTCTGAAACACCTCTTCTGTAAGAATCTGAAATTGGACATTCAGAAGCGCTACGGGCCTATAGTGTAAAAAGAAATATCTTCAAATAAAAACTACACAGAAGCATTCTCTGAAAACTTCTTTCTGTCTGTGCATTCAACTGATAGTGTTGAACCTTACTTTTGATTGAGAAGTTCCCAAACTCTGTTCTGTAGAAACTGCAAGCAGACATTCGAGTGCTAAAGTTTCCAATAGAGGAAAAAGGAATATCTTTCAAACAAAAACTGGCACAGAAGCATTCGGTGAGACTACTTTCTGATCTGCGCATTGAACCAGCAGAGTTGAACCTTACTTTTGATTGAGGAGTTTTGGAACACTCTTTCTGTATAAACTGCAAAAGGGCATTCGGAGCGCAACGGGGCCTATAGTGGAAAAAGGAATATCTTCAAATAAAAACTATGCAGAAGTATTCTGCGAAACTTGTTTCTGATCTGTGCATTCAATTAGCACAGTTGAACCTTACTTTTGATTGAGCAGTTCTGAAACTCTCTTTCTGTAGAAACTGCAGGCGGACATTCGTAGCGCTTATTGGCATTATAGTGGAAAAAGGAATATCTTCAAATAAAAACTGCACAGAAAGCATTCTGTGAAACTTCTTCTGATCTGTGGCGTTCTACTTACAGGAGTTAAACCTTACTTTTGATTGAGAAGTTCCGAAACTCTCTTTCTGCAGAAACTGCAATCGGACTTTAGGAGCGCTAAGGGGGCCAATAGAGGAAAAAGAATATCTTCAAATAAACACTACACGGAAGCATTCTGCGAGACTGCATTCTGATCTTTCATTGAAACTAGCAGTGTTGAACCTTAGTTTTGATTGAGCAGTTCTGAAACACTCTTTCTGTAGAAACTGCAGGCGGACATTCGGAGCGCTTAGGGCCTATAGTAGAAAAAGGAAATATCTTCAAATAAAAACTACACAGAAGCATTCTGCGAAACTTCTTTCTGATCTGTGAATTCAACTAGCAGAGTTGAACCTTACTTTTGATTGAGCAGTTCTGAAACACTCTTTCTGTAGAAACTGCAAGCGGACATTCGGAGAGCTAAGGGGCCAATAGTGGAAAAAGAATATCTTTAAAACAAAAACTACACAGAAGCATTCTGCGAAACTTCATTCTGATCTGTGAATTTATCTAACAGGGTTGAACGTTTCTTTTAGTGAGCTGTTCTGAAACAACTTTTCTGAAGAAATTGCAAGTGGAAATTCGGAGCATTAAGGGTCCTATAGTGGAAAAAGGATATCTTCAAATAAAAACTACACAGAACGATTCAGCGAAACTTCTTTCTGATGTGTGCATTCCTCTAACAGAGTTGAACCTTACTTTTTTTTGAGAAGTTCTGAAACTCTCCTTTCTGTAGAAACTGCAAGCGGACATTCGGAGCGCTAAGGGGTCTTTAGTGGAAAAAGAAATATATTCAAATAAAAACTACACAGAAACATTCTGTGAAGCTTCTTTCTGATCTCTGCATTCAACTAATGGAGTTAAACCTTACTTTTGATGAGACGTTCTGAAACTCTCTCTCTGTAGAAACTGCAAGTGGTCATTCAGAGTGCTAAAGGGCCTATAGTGGAAAAAGGAATATCTTCAAATAAAAACTACACAGAAGCATTCTGCGAAACTCGTTCTGATCTGTGCATTTATCTAGCAGAGTTGAACCTTACTGTTGATTGTGGAATTTTAAAACAATCTTTTGCAGAATCTTCAAGTGATATTCAAAGCGCAATGGGGCCTATAGTGGGAAAGGAATATCTTCAAATAAAACTTCACAGAAGCACTCTGCGATACTTCTTTCTGATCTGTGCATTCAACTAGCAGAATTGAAACTTACTATAGATTGAGCAGTTTTGAACACTCTTTCTGTAGAAACGGCAGCAGTCATTCGTTGCGCTAATTTGTCTATAGTGGAAAAAGAAAACTTCAATAAAAACTACACAGAAGCATTCTGCGAACTTCTTTCTGATCTGTGCATTCAACGTGCTGAGTTGAAGCCTACTTTCGATTGAGCAGTTCTGAAACTCTCTTTCTGTAGAAAGTGCAGTGTACAATGGAGCGCTAATGGCCTATAGTGGAAAAAAAAATAAATTCAAATAAAAATTAAACAGAATCATTCTGTGAAACCTCTTTCTGATATGTGCATTCAACTAACAGAGTTGAACCTTACTTTTGATTGAGAAGTTCTGGAAACTCTCTTTCTGTAGAAACTTCAGCAGACATTCGGAGCGCAAAGGGGCCTATAGTGGAAAAAGGAATATCTTCAAATTAAAACTGCACAGAATCATTCTGCGAGATTTCTTTCTGATCTGTGTATTCAACCACCAGAGTTGAACCTTACTTTTGATTGAGGAGTTTTGAAAACACTCTTTCTGTAGAAACTGCAAGCGGATGTTCAGAGCCCTAAGGGGCCTATTGTGAAAAAAGGAAACCTTCAAATAAAAAATTACACAGAAGCATTCTGCAAAAACATCTTCTCATCTGTGTATTCAACTACCAGAGTTGAATCTTACTTCATTGTGAAAGTTCTGTAACTTCTCTTTCCTGTAGAAACTGCAAGCGGACATTCGACGCTAAGTGGCCTATTGTGAAAAAAAGGAATATTCACCAAACTAAGTAGAAGCATTTGCAAAATTCTTTTGATCTGGGCATTCAAGTAACAAAGGTGAACCTTACTTTTGATTCATAAGTTCTGAAACTCTCCTT
>NW_022097656.1:0-6728 GCF_006542625.1 Nomascus leucogenys
AGAGAGTCGCGCCGCGCCCTCGCAGGCGCAGAGAGGTGCGGTGGGTGGTGCGGCGGGCCGGCGCAGGCGCAGAGAAGAGCGGCGGGCGATGCGGCGGGTCCGCGCATGCGCAGAGAAGCGCGGCGGGCCCGCGAAGCGGCAGAGAGGCCCGCAGCGCCCGCGCAGGCGCAGAGAGGCGCGGTGGGCGGTGCGGCGGGCCCTCGCAGGCGCAGAGAAGCGCGCCGCGCCCGCCCTGGTGCAGAGAGGCGCACCGCGCCGGCGCAGAGCGGCGCTGCGGGCGCGCGTAGGTGCAGAGAGGCGCTGCGGAACCGCGCAGGCGCAGAGAGGAGCGGCGGGCCCGCGCAGGCGCAGGCGGGGCGGCGGGCCCGTGTGGGCGCAGAAAGGCGCACCGCGCCCGCGCAGGCGCAGACAGGCGCGGAGAGGCGCACCGCGCCCGCGCAGGCGCAGAGCGGCGCTGGGGGCGCGCAGGTGCAGAGAGGCGCTGCGGGCCCACGCAGGGGCAGGGAGGAGTGGCGGGCGCGCGCAGGCGCAGAGAGGCGCACCGCGCCCGCGCAGAGACAGGCGGCAGGCCCGCGCATGCGCAGACAGGCGAGGCGGGCCCGCGCAGGCGCAGAGAGACGAAGAGAGGCGCACCGTCCTCGCGCAGGGAGTGAGAGAAGCGGCGGGCCTGCGGAGGCGCAGAGAGGCGTACCACGCCCGCGCAGGTGCAGAGAGGCGGACCGCACACGCGCATGCGCAGAGAGGGGCGGCGGGCCCGCGCAGGCGCAGAGAGGCGCTGCGGGCCCTTGCAGGCGCGGAGAAGGGCGGCGGGCCCGCGCATATGCAGAGAGGGACAGCGTACTCGCGCAGGCGCAGAGAGGCGCACCGCGCAGGCGCAGAGCGGGGCGGCGGGCCCGCGCATGCGCAGTCAGTGGCAGCGGGCCCGCGCCGGCGCACAGAGGCGCACCGCATCCGCGCAGGCGCAGAGAGGCACTGCGGGCCCGTGCAGGCGCAGAGCGGAGCTGCGGGCCCGCGCAGGCGCGGAGTGGAGCGGCGGCCGCGCGCAGGCGCAGAGACGGGCGGCGGGTCCGCGCAGGCGCAGAGAGGCGCACCGCGCCCGCGCAGGCGCAGGGAAGCGCACAGAGGCGCACCGCGGCCTCGCAGGCGCAGAGAGGCGCTGCGGGCGCGCGCAGGCGCAGAGACGAGCGGCAGCCCCGCGCAGGGGCAGAGACGGGCGGCGGGCTCGCGCATGCGCAGACAGGGGCGGCGGGCCCGCGCATGCGCAGACACGGGCGGCGGGCCCGGCGCATGGCCCGCAGGCAGGGGCGGCGGGCCCGCGCAGGCGCAGAGAGACGAAGAGAGGCGCACCGTCCTCGCGCAGGCGCGTAGAGGCGCGGCGGGCCCCCGCAGGCGCAGACACGGGCGGCGGGCCCGCGCAGTCGGAGAGAGGCGCACCGCGCCCGCGGCGGCCCAGAGAGGCGCGGCGGGCCCGCGCAGGGGGACAGAGGCGCGGCGGGCCCGAGCAGGCGCAGAGAGGCGCGTCGGGCCCGCGCAGGCGCAGAGAGGGGGGCGGCGGGACCGCGCAGGCGCAGTGAGGCGCGGTACTCCGGGGCTCCGCCAGGGGCGCGGCGCAGGGGGAGAGACGCGCGGCGAGCCGGCACTCCGCCAGGGGCGCGGCGCAGGCGCAGAGATGCACGGCGACGCGGCCCCGTTGGAGAGGCGCGGCGCAGGACGGAGACTCACAAAGGCCGGTCGCCGGCCGGGCGGGTGCGGCGCAGGCGCAGAGATGCACACTGCCGCGCCGAGGGTTGGGGGGCGTGGTGCAGGCGCACAGGTCCACATTCGCCCGCCGCCGGGCGGGGGGCCGTCGTGGACGCGGTGCAGGCACAGAGACGCACGTCGCCAGGGGCACAGCGCAGATAGGTGGAACCTCAGTAATCTGAAAAGCCGCGCACTTCAGGACCTGCTTGTTCACGGTGCTGTGCCACTGCGCCTCCTGCTGGCGCCCAGGGCAACTGCAGCGCCCTCTTGCTTATAGTGGTGGCCAGCGCGTCCTGGTGGCGCCAGGGCACGCAGGGCCCTCTTGCTCACAGTATAGTGGCGGCACGCCGCCTACTGTCAGCCAGGGACGTTACAGGGCCCTCTTGCTCACAGTGTAGTGGAAACATGCTCAGCTGCTGGCAGCTGTGGACACTGCCGGGCCCTCTTGCTCCAAGTGTAGTGGCGGCTGGCTCCCCTGCTGGCAGCTGGGGACACTGCTGGGCCCTCTTGCTTGCAGTGTAGTGGGGGCACGCCCTCTTCTGGCCGCTGGGGGCACTACAGGATCCTCTTGCTCAGTGTATTGGCAGCACGCCCCCTTCTGGCAACCAGGCCACTGCAGGGTCCTCTTGCTCATGTTGTGGTGCCCGTGTGCCACCTGCGGGCAGCTAAGGACACTGCAGGGCCCTCTTGCTCACAGTGTAGTCGTCGTATACCCCTGCTGGCAGCTGGGAACACTGCCAGGCCCTCTTGCTGGCAGTGTCGTGGCAGCATGCCACCTGCAGGCAGATGGGGACTATGCAGGGCCCTGTTGCTCCCGGTGTGACAGCTGGGGTCCACTACTGGCCACCTCCCGCACCACTTAAACGTGGAGCGCTAGTTATTAAGCCCTATCAGTTCTGTAAATTGAAACTGAAATGGAGCTATTACTGGGGAGAGCTGATGTCCCAGTTCTTGTCTAACTTGGAAGAAAGATTTTCACCAAGAGGCAGTACAAAGATGGCAGACAACTTCATTGAAAAGAAATACAGTGTGAAGAGTTTATTGTAGAAAAATGAGGAGGAGTGGGCTGATTGTGCATGAAAACAGCCTAAGAGTCCAGTGCAGGGAATTTTATTTTGGACTTCTTCACATTCCTGCCTGTCTCAAGTCTCTGCCTGTTTTCTTTGGTTTTCCTGCTACTGCCTTAGGTCCCTCATTTGCCCCACTTAGGCGTGTGGGACCTCACTGTTGGTTGAGGTACGTGTGGTGATGAATCCGAATCTACTCTGGCACCAGCCTCCTTCCCACCATCCCAGGCAGGCTGACAGCGGTGATGTTTGTACCTACTGTGCCTGCCTATCTCTTTTGAATGTCCATCTCTGCCCTAATCTGTATTTTTGGTGCCAGGTTTCTCTTAAGAATGTTCCCTTTGGCCTTCTTATGAGCATGTAGCTAGCAATATTCTGACATTTTTATTGCAGAGTGAACGATGATTGGGGCATGTTATGAGGAGTTCTAGGGTGTTTCTTTCTGCATAGGTACCTCTTCTCCCTCCTACCCACAACTGACAAATGCCCATCCACTCCGGCACTAGAGATGCTACTAATATGTGAATTTTTGGTGGTCCCTCCAGGTGAGCCTTCCCAGACTTTCCCTTTTCCACGAGCTCCCTCTCCTGTTCATGTCTAGTTATCTGTCTACTCTAACAGAACCCGCTATCCTGTGTCTTTCCCCAAAATAGTGAGGGAATGATTAGCTGGAAACCATAAGAAGTGATATGCATGTAGATTACAACTTTACAACTTACACAAATGATCACTCAAAGTCATCCTTACACTAAAAATGCAAAACTATAGAATTTCTAGAAGAAACTATAGAAGAAAAGCTATGTGCCTTTGGGTTTGGTAATGAATTTTAACAAATGACACAAAAGGTTGATATACACAGAAAAAATGACAATGTGGATTTCTTAATATTTAAAGTTTATACTCTGGAAGAGACCTTGTTAAGAGAACAAAAAGGAGACTTCCTTTAGCGAGGGTGGAGCCAAGATGGCCGAATAGGAACAGCTCCGGTCTCCAGCTCCCAGCCCCAGTGACACAGAAGACGGGTGATTTCTGCATTTCTGCTTGAGGTACTGGTTTCATCTCACTAGGGAGTGCCTAACAGTGGGTGCAGGACAGTCGGTGAAGCGCACTGTGCGTGAGCCGAAGCAGGGCGAGGCATTGACTCACTCGGGAAGCGCAAGGGGTCAGGGAGTTCCCTTTCCTAGTCAAAGAAAGGGGAAGCAGACGGCACCTGGAATATCGGGTCAGTCCCACCCTAACTGCACTTTTCCAACGGGCCTGGAAAACGGCACACTAGGAGATTGTGTCCCGCACCTGGCTCGGAGGGTCCTATGCCCACGGAGTCTCGCTAATTGCTAGCACAGCAGTCTGAGATCAAGCTGCGAGGCGGCAGCGAGGCTGGGGGAGGGGCGCCCGCCATTGCCCAGGCTTGCTTAGGTAAACAAAGCAGCCAGGAAGCTCGAACTGGGTGGAGCCCACCACAGCTCAAGGAGGCCTCCCTGCCTCTGTAGGCTCCACCTCTGGGGGCAGGGCACAGACAAACAAAAACTCTGCAAGAACTTCCACAGACTTAAATGTCCCTGTCTGACTGACAGCTTTGAAGAGAGTAGTGGTTCTCCCAGCACGCAGCTGGAGATCTGAGAACAGTCAGACTGCCTCCTAAAGTGGGTCCCTCACCCCTGAGCAGCCTAACTGGGAGGCACCCCCCCAGTAGGGACAGACTGACACCTCATTCAACCCGGTACTTCTCTGAGACAAAACTTTCAGAGGAACTATCAGACAGCTGAATTTGTGGTCTCACGAAAATCTGCTGTTCTGCAGCCACCGCTGCTGACACCCAGCCAAACAGGGTCTGGAGTGCACCTCTAGTAAACTCCAACAGACCTGCAGCTGAGGGTCCTGTCTGGTAGAAGGAAAACTAACAAACAGAAAGGACATCCACACCAAAAACCCATCTGTACATCACCATCATCAAAGACAAAAAGTAGATAAAACCACAAAGATGGGGAAAAAACAGACCAAAAAAACTGGAAACTCTAAAAAACAGAGCACCTCTCCTCCTCCAAAGGAACGCAGTTCCTCACCAGCAACGGAACAAAGCTGGATGGAGGATGACTTTGATGAGTTGAGAGAAGAAGGCTTCAGACGATCAAACTACTCTGAGCTACGAGAGGAAATTCAAAACAACAGCAAAGAAGTTAAAAACTTTGAAAAAAAATTAGAAGAATGGATAACTAGAATAACCAATGGAGAGAAGGGCTTAAAGGAGCCGATGGAGCTGAAAGCCAAGTTTCGAGAACTACGCGAAGATTGCAGAAGCCTCAGTAGCAGATGCGATCAACTGGAAGAAAGGGTATCGCTGATGGAAGATGAAATGAATGAAATGAAGAGAGAAGGGAAGTTTAGAGAAAAAAGGATAAAAAGAAATGAACAAAGCCTCCAAGAAATTTGGGACTATGTGAAAAGACCAAACCTACGTCTAATTGGTGTACCTGAAAATGATGGGGAGAATGGAACCAAGTTGGAAAACACTCTGCAAGATATTATCCAGGAGAACTTCCCCAATCTAGCAAGGCAGGCCAGCATTCAGATTCAGGAAATACAGAGAACGCCACAAAGATACTCCTCGAGAAGGGCAACTCCAAGACACATTATTGTCAGATTCACCAAAGTTGAAATGAAAGAAAAAATGTTAAGGGCAGCCAGAGAGAAAGGTCGGGTTACCCACAAAGGGAAGCCCATCAGACTAACAGCTGATCTCTCAGCAGAAACTCTACAAGCCAGAAGAGAGTGGGGGCCGATATTCAACATTCTTAAAGAAAAGAATTTTCAACCCAGAATCTCCTATCCCGCCAAACTAAGCTTCATAAGTGAAGGAGAAATAAAACACTTTACAGACAAGCAAACGCTGAGTGATTTTGTCACCACCAGGCCTGCCCTAAAAGAGCTCCTGAAGGAAGCACTAAACATGGAAAGGAAAAACCGGTACCAGCCACTGCAAAAACATGCCAAATTGTAAAGACCATCGAGACTAGGAAGAAACTATAGCAACTAACGAGCAAAATAACCAACTAACATCATAATGACAGGATCAGATTCACACATAACAATATTAACGTTAAATGTAAATGGGCTAAATGCTCCATTCAAAAGACACAGACTGGCAAACTGGATAAGGAGTCAGGACCCATCAGTGTGCTGTATTCAGGAAACCCATCTCACATGCAGAGACACACATAGACTCAAAATAAAGGGATGGAGGAAGATCTATCAAGCAACTGGAAAACAAAAAAAGGCAGGGGTTGCAATCCTAGTCTCTGATAAAATAGACTTTAAACCAACAAAGATCAAAAGAGACAAAGAAGGCCATTACATAATGGTAAAGGGATCAATTCATCAAGAAGAGCTAACTATCCTAAATATATATGCACCCAACACAGGAGCACCCAGATTCATAAAGCAAGTCCTGAGTGACCTACTAAGGGACTTAAACTCCCACACAATAATAATGGGAGATTTTAACACCCCACTGTCAGCATTAGACAGATCAACGAGACAGAAAGTTAACAAGGATATCCAGGAATTGAACTCAGCTCTACATAAAGTGGACCTAATAGACATCTACAGAACTCTCCACCCCAAGTCAACAGAATATACATTTTTTTCAGCACCACACCACACCTATTCCAAAATTGACCACATAGTTGGAAGTAAAGCTCTCCTCAGCAAATGTAAAAGAACAGAAATTATAACAAACTGTCTCTCAGACCACAGTGCAATCAAACTAGAACTCAGGATTAAGAAACTCACTCAAAACCGCTCTACTACATGGAAACTGAACAACCTGCTCCTGAATGACTATTGGGTACATAATGAAATGAAGGCAGAAATAAAGATGTTCTTTGAAACCAACGAGAACAAAGACACAACATACCAGAATCT
>NW_022097657.1:0-1138 GCF_006542625.1 Nomascus leucogenys
AACTAACAGAGTTGAAGCTTACTTTTGATTGAGCAGTTCTGAAACACTCTTTCTGTAGAAACTGCAAGTGGACATTCGAGCGCTAAGGGCCTATAGTGGAAAAAGGAATATCTTCAAATAAAAACTACACAGAAGCATTCTGTGAAACTTCTTTCTGTTCTGTGCATTAACTAACAGAGTTGAAGCTTACTTTTGATTGAGCAGTTCTGAAACACTCTTTCTGTAGAAACTGCAAGTGGACATTCGAGCGCTAAGGGCCTATAGTTGGAAAAGGAATATCTTCAAATAAAACTACACAGAAGCATTCTGTGAAACTTCTTTCTGTTCTGTGCATTCAGCTAACAGAGTTGAAGTTTACTTTTGATTGAGCAGTTCTCAAACACTCTTTCTGTAGAAACTGCAAGTGGACATTCGAGCTAAGGGCCTATAGTGGAAAAAGGATATCTTCAAATAAAACTACACAGAAGCATTCTGTGAAACTTCTTTCTGTTCTGTGCATTCAACTAACAGAGTTGAAGCTTACTTTTGATTGAGCAGTTCTGAAACACTCTTTCTGTAGAAACTGCAAGTGACATTCGAGCGCTAAAGGGCCTATAGTGGAAAAAGGAATATCTTCAAATAAAAACTACACAGAAGCATTCTGTGAAACTTCTTTCTGTTCTGTGCATTCAACTAACAGAGTTGAAGCTTACTTTTGATTGAGCAGTTCTGAAACACTCTTTCTGTAGAAACTGCAAGTGGACATTCGAGCGCTAAGGGCCTATAGTGGAAAAAGGAATATCTTCAAATAAAAACTACACAGAAGCATTCTGTGAAACTTCTTTCTGTTCTGTGCATTCAACTAACAGAGTTGAAGCTTACTTTTGATTGAGCAGTTCTGAAACACTCTTTCTGTAGAAACTGCAAGTGACATTCGAGCGCTAAGGGCCTATAGTGGAAAAAGGAATATCTTCAAATAAAAACTACAGAAGCATTTGTGAAACTTCTCTGTTCTGTGCATTCAAACTACAGAGTTGAAGCTTACTTTTGATGAGCAGTTCTGAAACACTCTTTCTGTAGAAACTGCAAGAGACTTTCGAGCGCTAAGGGCCTATAGTGGAAAAGGAATATCTCAAATAAAACTACACAGAACATTCTG